>NC_057802.1:307063416-307086639 GCF_018294505.1 Triticum aestivum | reverse complement strand
ACCCCTGCTCCCTCCCTAACACCCCCGGCCCCTCCTCCCACTCCACCACCCAGCCCTGCTCCCACTCCACCACCCAGCCCTACTCCTTCGTCCGACTCTTCCGCTGCGCCGGACTCACCTTACCCCCTCGTGCTATTCCTACAGCAGCCCCGATTAATGATCATCGCATGCGTACTAGGGCCAAATCAGGATTTCATCAACCCCAAGACCGCCTAAACCTTCATACCTCCGTATCTCTCACTTCTCTTCCAAAGAATTACAAAACTGCTCTACTTGATCCCAATTGGGCCGCTGCCATGCAAGAAGAATATAATGCTTTACTTCAAAACAACACCTGGCAACTTGTTCCTCGTCCTCCCAATACAAATATTGTTTCTGGCAAATGGATTTTTCGCCAAAAGTTCCACTCCGATGGGAGCCTCTCACGATATAAAGCCAGGTGGGTTTGTCGTGGCTTTTCTCAGCAACAAGGAATTGATTACGAAGAAACCTTCTCTCCTGTTATTAAACCTAGCACCATTCGCACCGTTCTTAGTGTTGCTGTCTCCTCTTCATGGCCCATTCACCAACTTTATGTGAAAAATGCTTTCCTCCATGGTTCCCTTCAAGAAACTGTCTATTGCCAGCAACCTCTGGGTTTTGAAAATCCATCCTTTCCAACTCATGTATGTCTTCTTCAGAAATCTCTCTACGGTCTTAAACAGGCCCCACGAGCTTTGTTTCAACGCTTCTCCTCCTTCATTCAAACAATAGGCTTCACTCCATCTCTCTCCGACACCTCTCTTTTTGTGTATCATCAAACTTCTGACACTGCCTATTTACTTCTCTATGTAGATGATATCATTCTTACCGCCTCCTCTCAAAAGTTCTTAGATCATATTGTCTCTCTTCTTAGATCTGAATTTTCTATGACTGACCTAGGACTCCTTCATCATTTCTTAGGCATTGCTGTTGTTCGAGATTCCTCCAGCCTTTTTCTTTCCCAACGCCAGTATATTCTTGATCTTCTTAATCGTGCTGGTATGCTTGACTGTCAATCATCTCGCACTCCTGTCGATACTAGTTTTAAACTTTCGGCTACCGGTGAACCCTTTTCCGATCCTACTCTCTATCGTAGCCTAACAGGTGCTCTCCAATATCTCACCATTACTCGTCTTGAAATCTCTTTTGCTGTTCAACAAGCATGTCTCTATATGCATGATCCCCGGGTTCCTCACTATAATCATGTTAAACGCATTCTTCGGTATTTAAAAGGAACTCTCAATCATGGTCTCCACCTCAATAATTCTTCTCCAAACTCGCTTACCGCATACTCTGATGCAGACTGGGCTGGTTGTCCTGACACTCGAAGGTCCACTTCCGGTTTTTGTGTTTTTCTTGGTAACAATTTGATTTCTTGGTCTTCGAAAAGACAGGTTACAGTCTCACGTTCGTCGGCCGAGGCTGAGTATCGCGCTGTGGCACATGCCGTTGCAGATACAATCTGGATTCGGCAGTTACTCTCCGAGCTACATAGGCCTATTGAGCAGGCCACTATTGTCTACTGTGACAACATATCAGCAGTCTACATGACCAGCAATCCAGTTCAACACCGACGCACAAAGCATATTGAGGTTGATATTCATTTTGTTCGTGAAAAGGTTGCTCTTGGTCAGGTTCGGGTGCTTCATGTTCCCTCTACGGCTCAGTTTGCTGACATTTTCACCAAGGCACTGCCTACTAAGCTGTTTCAAGATATTTGTTTCAGTCTCAATGTCGTCGAGCCTGCCGTTGATACTGCGGGGGGATGTTAGAGTAGTCATTATGGTATACGACTTCTAGTCCAAGTCAGTTTTGTACCCCTACCCCAAGTCGGTTTGTACCCTCTTATATACTCTTGTATGCCGCACCAAATCATCAATAAGCAACAGTTTTATTCAGCTTTCAGGTCTGAGAGAATTGATCAAGTACCTACCTTGGCTTTGGCTTTGGCTTTGGCTTTGGACGTCGCTCATGCTGCCTGTCATTGTGTGAGCCACCTCGAAGGGGTCGGCCCGTGCCTTCCAGCCGGACTGGGATCAGGTGACTTGCCTCTTGGCAGTCACGCTGTAACATGCGGCTGTGAATCCAACGTTCATTATATTGATCCAACGTACAGCAACGGTTGAAGGAAAAAGACGGCCCAGACATCAACGATTTAAGCCACGTGATTGGAATCCTGTCTGTTTTGTACTGGTTTGCAACACCTCTGCATCCGTCTAAACCTACGAATCTGCTATTAAGTCAACCATAAATCAATCTCTACAAAAAGAAAGAACAAAAACTCAGCCAGATCAAGCACACATCAATCTTTATAAAATTCAAAACAACAAAAACTCAGCCTGTTGATCTATTGATTTTTGTAGAGATTAAGAGCATCTACAGCCGGGCTCTCATACCCGTCTCAAACGCCCGGGCAACCCGTCCGGTCACTGAGTGATAAAAAAAATCGACCCAACCGGGCCTCTCAAACCGTGGAAAAACACCCGGGCAGGCCGTCCGGTCACTGACCGGTCAAAGAAAAATCGACTTCGGCTCCGAGCTCGCCTACGAGGAGGAGATGGCCCTCCACATTGCGCTGGAGCGGTCGAAGGTGGAGACCGGCGGCAGCTGATACGTTTCCAACGTATTTATAATTTTTTATTGTTCCATGCTATTATATTATCTGTTTTGGATGTTTAATGTGCTTTACTAAGCACTTTTATATTATTTTTGGGACTAATCTATTAACCGAAGGCCCAGTGCAAATTGCTGTTTTTTTCTATTTCAGTGTTTCGCAGAAAAGGAATATTAAACGGAGTCCAAACGAATGAAACCTTCGGGAGAGTTATTTTTGGAACAAACGTGATCCAGAGAACTTGGAGTGGACGTCAAGAAAGAAGCGAGGAGGCCATGAGGCAGGGAGGCGCACCTACCCCCCTGGGCGCGGCCCCCCACCCTCATGGGCCCCTCGCAGCTCCACCGACCTACTTCTTCCTCCTATACATACCCATATACCCCAAAAACATCCAGGAGCACCATGAAACCCTATTTCCACCGCCGCAACCTTCTGTACCCGTGAGATCCCATCTTGGGGCCTTTTTCGGCGCTCCGCCGGAGGGGGAATCGATCACGGAGGGCTTCTACATCAACAGCATAGCCTCTTCGATGATGTGTGAGTAGTTTACCACATACCTTCGGGTCCATAGTTATTAGCTAGATGTCTTCTTCTCTCTCTTTGGATCTCAATACAAAGTTCTCCTTGATCTTCTTGGAGATCTATTCGATGTAATTCTTTTTGCGGTGTGTTTGTCGAGATCCGATGAATTGTGGGTTTACGATCAAGATTATCTATGAACAATATTTGAATCTCCTCTGAATTCTTTTATGTATGATTTGTTATCTTTGCAAGTCTCTTCGAATTATCAGTTTGGTTTGGCCTACTAGATTGATCTTTCTTGCAATGGGAAAAGTGCTTAGCTTTGGGTTCAATCTTGCGGTGTCCTTTCCCAGTGACAGCAGGAGCAGCAAGGCACATATTGTATTGTTGCCATCGAGGATAAAAAGATGGGATTTATATCATATTGCTTGAGTTTATCCCTCTACATCATGTCATCTTGCCTAATGCGTTACTCTGTTCCTATGAACTTAATACTCTAGATGCATGCTAGATAGCGGTCGATGTGTGGAGTAATAGTAGTAGATGCAGAATCGTTTCGGTCTACTTGTCGCGGACGTGATGCCTATATACATGATCATGCCTAGATATTCTCATAATTATGCACTTTTCTATCAATTGCTCGATAGTAATTTATTCACCCACCGTAATACTTATGCTATCTTGAGAGAAGCCACTAGTGAAATCTATGGCCCCCGAGTCTATTTTCCATCATATTAATCTTCCGTCAAGTAGCTATTTATGTCGCCGTTTATTTTGCAATCTTTAATTTCAATCTATATCATAAAAAATACCAAAAATATTTATCTTATTATCTCTATCAGGTCTCACTTTTGCAAGTGGCCGTGAAGGGATTGACAACCCCTTTATCGCGTTGGTTGCAAGGTTCTTATTTGTTTGTGTAGGTACGAGGCGACTTGCGTGTAGTCTCCTACTGGATTGATACCTTGGTTCTAAAAAATTAAGGGAAATACTTACGCTACTTTACTGCATCACCCTTTCCTCTTTAAAGGAAAACCAACGCATGCTCAAGAGGTAGTAGCAGCTCCGAATAAGGAGCGCCGGCGCAGCGCGGACGCTGGAGCTGGAACTTCCCGGCCCACGTGCAGCGACGCCAGGACAGCGCCGTCCGCACCGCCCCGCGCCGTCTCCTCCCCACGCCGACCGCTCCTCCACGCGGGCAGCGGTGGGTGCTAGTGCCCGCGCCGTTGGCCCACGCGTGCACTCCAAAATCGGAGGCGCGGCCGCGAGAGGCAGCGTGCACGCGGCGAAGCAGTGCGCGCGCCGCCGCCTGGGATGGAGGCGGAACCCGAAGGACGCGTCTCTTTCGCATGGGTCTACCGCAAGTCACCTGATCCCAGTCCCTTCGAGCCATATCTGCTGGTCGTCCTTATTCTCATTGCATCCATTGATTCAAGACCAAAAAGGAGGAAGAACGTAGGGCTGAAACATTGTGGCAATGCAGGAATATGTACCTATAGGTTGCCTTAGCTCCATCAGTTGGCCGTGTGCATGCTGCATGTCTTCGTGGCTGATGATGCGGGTATGCTGTTAGTTTTTAAACCTGTTGGATCAATTCACCACACGTACAAGCACGCAGGCTGCTTGATTTAATTTATATAGGTGCAGCACGTACGCGTGCATATGTGTAGGCGTAGGTACGTGATCTTGCTTTGGCTGGCTACGATCGGATCGATCTCGATCGGCGGAGCGATCTTGCTTTGGCCGGCTACCATTGCTTGGCGGAACGTCTTGGCTCATCTTGATCGGCGAAACGATCTTGCTTTGGTCGACTACCATCGGAGCGTCTTGGTGACTTCTTTAGATGGAACGAATGCAACGACGCGTCTTCAACCTAAGAACGTCAAGAGATATGGACGTGAGGTGTTCTTTAGGGAAACGATTAATTCCTATTCAGGCAAGAACGTGAAGAGATATGGACATGAGTTTTTTTGAAGGGAAAAGATGAATTTATTAGATATTCAGTTAGGAACGTGAAGGGAGCGTGAGATTTTTTAGGGAAGAGTATGTAATGGAAAATGTGGGTAATTATTTTTCCTTTTCTTAGATCGAACGACTATAATTTTTTAATCTATTAAATAAATGGCTAGATGTTTCTAATTTTTGTGGTAATTTCTACCATAATTCCTTTTTCTGGTTAGCCCGTAAAGTACTTTTTATATATAATAGATAAACGAGTTTTTCCCTGGCAGGCTATCTTGCCGGTACCCTTCTTGTCTGCCGGAGAGCGCGTCTGCCAGGGAACAGATAGATGGATCAGCCCCGACCATCCTGACTGAAGAAACGTTCGAGTCATGGATGGGAGCACCTAAGTCTCAAAAAAGAGGCGAGGCTTTCTCATGCAAAATTATAGCTTTATAGAACACTAATGGACATGAGGTAGAACTTATCTGCTTGGCTCGCCGGGGATCGCTGTACCAGGCAATCTTCTCAAATCTTTGTCGAAGCCAAGTCCACGACAGGAACCTGCAACTTCATGCAGATGAGAATGAATGCGAGATGCGATCCTATATATATGCACATGCAAATGCTCATGAAATGCTTATGTAGTGATCTTGGAATGCTCATGCATGCATGCAATCTTGGTCGGGGCCCCCCACAGCGCTTCTTTATTTTCTCTTGCATGGGGTCATCGCCCCGGCTTTGTACAAGGGGTTACATGGAGCTGAGACAAGGCCTGTACAAAAGGGTGGCTACCGGGCAGGGCCCGACTGCCGCGCATTACGGGTAGAACTTGCGGAGATGCTCAATATTCCATGAGTTTTGCAACTGAGTGCCATCTCCGGTCTCCAGACGGACTACGCCAGGTCTGGTGACTTGTACTACCCGGTAAGGGCCTTCCCACTTCGGTGACAACTTGTTTGTACCCTTGGCGGACTGAGCACGCCTAAGGACAAGGTCACCTTCCTCAAAACACCGGGCGTGGACCCTGCGGCTATGATAGCGACGCAGGGCCTGCTGGTAGCGTGCAGCACGCGTAGCAGCCCGGAGACGGTTCTCCTCGAGTAGCACAGCGTCGTCACGCCGGTGATGATCTTGCGCTATTTCATTGTTGACAAGCACTCGAGGTGACCCGTAAATGAGTTCCGTGGGGATAACTGCTTCTGCCCTGTAGACCAGGGAGAAGGGAGTATGCCCGGTAGCCCGGTTTGTTGTCATTCTGAGGGACCAGAGGACTATCGGCAGCTTATCGATCCACCGCCTACCGTGCTTCTACAGCGTATCAAAAGTTCTCGTCTTGAGTCCTCGCAGCACTTCAGCGTTCGCCCTCTCAGCTTGTCCATTGCTCCGGGGGTGTGCCATAGAGGCAAATGATATCTTGCATCTAAGGGCATGAACATATTGCATGAAGGCGTGGCTCGTGAACTGGGTGCTGTTGTCAGTGATGATCCTTGCCGGAACTCCAAAACGACACACCAATTCTTTCAAGAACTTGATAGCTGACTGAGCAGTCACCTTTCTCACGGCAGTCACTTCCGACCACTTTGTAAACTTGTCAATGACAACGAACAAGAATTCAATGCCCCCGATTGCTCGGGGGAAGGGGCCGAGGATATCGAGCCCCCAGACCGAAAATGGCTATGACAAAGGGATTGTTTCAAGAGCTTGAGCAGGCAGGTGTGTTTTCTTGGAATGGAAGTGGCAGGCTTCACATTTCGTGATTAACTCAACCGCATCTTGGAGGGCTGTGGGCCAATATAATCCTTGTCGGAATGCTTTCCCAACTAGTGCCCTTGATCCAATGTTGGAGCCGCACATTCCTCTGTGAATCTCAGCCAGCAGTTCCTTTCCTTCTTCCCGGCAGACACACTTAAATTTCACACCATTGGGCCTCCTTCTGTACAGAGTGTCATCGACAAACTGATACATACTGGCCCTCCGAGCTACTTTTTCAGCTTTGTCTTGGTCGGCGGGAAGCTCTCCAGTTTGGAGGAAGTGGACGATGTGCCTTGCCCAAGTTGGAGCCTGGGGCTCGGCAACAAGGACTAGAGGCACCTCCTCTGCTTCGGGAGCATCAGCCTCGTTTGCAGGGTCCATAGGCCCGACTGGAGGGGGTGGTCCAGCAGGCTATGAGGAGTTGTTTCCGGCAGGGTCTCTACCGGGAGCGGACGGCTCTACCGGGAGAGGCTTACCGTAGTCCAACTTTCTCCTCTTCCGGGCCATTATCGCTGGGGATACGGAGGGCTGAGTGAGATGGAGAACAAAAGTCCCTGGTTCCACAGGAAGCTTCTGTGCATCACACTTTGGCAGATGATCAGCTATGCTGTTTTCCACATGGGGTATGTGCTCTGTTTACAATCCGTCAAAGTGCTCCTCTAATCTCCTCACTTCCTTGACGTATGCCTCCATCAATGGACTTTGATAATCCTTGTTGACTTGTCTCACCACAAGCTGTGAATCTCCTCGAATGACCAGCTTCCTAATTCCCAATTCAGCTGCAATCCTGAGCCCGGCAAAAAGCCCTTCATACTCAGCTATATTGTTGGTTGCTTCTTCTCGGACAAAATGTATTTGCACGACGTAATTCAAGTGCTCCCCGGAGGGGGCGACAAGATGCACGCCAGCTCCTGCACCTTGTAGGGAAAAGCACCATTAAAATACATAATCCATTCTTGGGGCGATTCCTTGCCGGGGATAACTGTCTCTGTCACCTCCTCATCAGGGGTTGGCGTCCATTCTGCAATAAAATCTGCCAATGCCCTGCTCTGAATAGTTGATGTGCTCTCAAACTTCAAACCAAACCTGGATAACTCCAAAGCCCACTCCACTATTCTGCCGGTAGCCTCAGGGTTTCGGAGTATCCTTTGCAATGGAAAACGAATAACAACCGTGATCTCATGGGCTCAGAAGTAGTGGCGAAGTTTCCTTGAGGCCATGATGAGACCAAAGGTCAACTTCTGCACGCCAGAGTACCTCGATCTGCCCCCTGTAACAAGGAGCTAAAGAAGTACACTAGGCATTGCATCACTTTCTTCCTTGCCGCGTCCCTGGGGTTGCTCTCGTTGCCGTGCTCATTGCTGCCATGATCCTTCTCTGATTCTGGCAGTCTCTTCTCACTTTCTGCCTCGTCCACTTCCTGCTATGCTACCAGGGCTGCACTGACCACTTGGTTGGTTGCCGACAAGTATAGCAACAACGGCTCCTGGGTTTTGGGAGCAACCATGGTAGGCATAGAGGATAAATAAGCTTTCAACTCTTGCAAAGCTGCATCTGCTTCTGGGGTCCACTTCATAGGCCAGCCTTCTTTAAAATTTTGAAGAACGACAGGGCGCGCTCGGTGGACTTGGAAATGAAACTGCTTAGCGTGGCAACACATCCTGTCAGGCGCCTCACATACTTAACTATCCTTGGCGCTTGGATCTGCTCGATGGCCTTGATCTTGTCGGGGTTGGCTTCGATCCCGCGATGGGATACAAAGAAACCAAGCAACTTGCCAGAGGGAACACCAAATAGACACTTCTCCGGGTTGAGCTTCAGATTGATCTTGAATGTCTCTTCCAAATCCTGAATAAGGGTGGCCTTATCCCTGGTCTTGACCACAATATCATCCATATAGGCTTCTATGTTTCTATGCAAGTGTGGCTCAAAACCAATATGGATTGCCCTTGCAAAAGTGGACCCGGCACTCTTTAATCCAAATGGCATGCAGACAAAGCAGTACGTACCACAAGGAGTGATAAACGACGTCTTCTCTTCATCTTCCTTGGACGATGAAGATTTGGTGATACCCAGAGTATGCATCCATAAAGGAGAGAAAATCACAACCTGAAGTGGAATCCACAATCTGGTCAATGCGCCACAAGGGAAATGGGTCTTTCAGGCAAGCCTTGTTGAGATCTCTAAAATCTATGCAAAGCCTCCACTTCCCGTTAGCCTTCCGGACTACCACTGGATTTTCCAACCACGTGGGGTGCAATACTCCTCTGACCAAACCAGCTGCCTCAAGTTTCTTGATCTCTTCTGCAATGAACTGCTGCCTCTCCAGGGCCTGCTTCCGGACTTTCTGCTTGACAGGTCGGGCATGTGGGCAGACAACAAGGTGGTGCTCGATTACCTCCCTGGGAACACCGGGGATATCAGATGGTTGCCAGGCAAACACATCGATATTCGCCCGCAGGAAGGCAACGAGCGCGCTTTCCTATTTGTCATCGAGGGTGGCGCTAATAGTAAAAGTACCATCAACGCCAGCCAGCCCTGCCGGGACCTTCTTCACTTGGGGTGCAGCAACCTTGGATCTCTTGTTGTTAGAACACTCCGGCACGTCGTCAACGGGTGCCGTGCCCTCGGTGGGGGCACGCTTCCCGAACTCTTTGCCGGAGTCTCTACAATCTCTCTTCTTTCCTTTACTTCCCTTGGCGGGAGCTGCCGCCATCGCTGCCTCGGCTGCGACCGCGTCTCGGTACATCTTGTCCACACAAATGGCTGCATCCTTCTCATCTGATGGGATGGTAATGACTCCCAGTGGCCCAGTCATCTTCAATGTGTTGTAGGCGTAGTGTGATGCCGCCATGAACTTAGCCAGGGCTGGGCGTTCAAGAATCCCATTGTACGGCAGGGGCAAATCAACCACATCAAACACAATCCTCTCAGTCCGGTAGCTCAGTTCTCCCCCAAACATTACTGGCAATGTGATCTTTCCCTTAGGATGGCTCCTGCTGGGATTAACTCCTTGAAACATGTTGGTAACCTCTAGCTCTTCTTCTCCTATCTGAAGCTTGTTGATGACTGCCGTGGAAATCAGATTCGACATGGCCCGCCGTTCACTTGCATCTTTGTGACCTTGAGGTTGCGGATTGTTGGAGAGACCAACAACGACAAACATCCTACCGCAGTGGTACGGCCAAGATGGTCCTCTTCGTCAAAGATGATGGGCGTATGGGACCATTTGAGCGGCTTCTGGGCCTCTGGCGCTGGCTCCACGACATTGACTTCTCGCGCCCACCGCTTGAGCTGGCGGTGAGAAGTGTGCCGAGATGCACCTCCGTCAACGCACAGGGTGTCCGTGGCCATCTGAAACTCCTGCTCACTGGTTTCATCTTCATCCCCTCCATCACTCTCATCATCACAGGTTTCCTTCTCTCGACCTCTGGCGGGATTTCCTTGGTTCCGAAAGGGTTTGCCAGGGTAATTTGCTTCACCACCTCGGCCCTTACCGCCAACAAGATTATGTCCTTTTTCCTTATCACGCTTCTCATACTCCGCTCTCTTCTTCTTGACAAGCTGCTCAACTTGGTAACACTCTTGAAGGTCGTGGCCCTTGGTCCGATGAAACTTGCAGTACGGCCCATCGCCCTTCCCAGCTTTCTCGGCTGCAGCAGCTTCCCGGCAGTCAGTGCACGTGGTAGCTTCCTTGCCGGGGGCCTCAGCTTTGGCCTTCTTGCCAATACCAGGCGTACCCGATCCTTCAATGGTCATCACTGCTTTATCTCTCTGCTTCTTACTGCGCTTCTTGCTCTTTTTCTGACTGGTTGATTCATCATCATCTTCCAAATCAACATTGGCACAATCTTCCTCTCTGGGCAACTTCCTTCCCTCCTCCATTCGAGCAAACTTATCCACCAGTGTGTAAAGCTCCTTCATAGTCACGTTCATCTTGGAACGGATACGACGGTTGCACACATTGGACTGGAAGGCGGCTATTACGGCTGCCGGATGGATATTTGGGATATTTCTATGAACTTTGCCGAATCTGTGTAAATACTTACGGAGAGTTTCTCCTTCCTTCTACTGGAGAAGCTGTAAATCGCTGGGCCTGCCGGGTTCCTGATGACCGCCAGTGAAGGCGCCAATGAACTCGTGGCATAGGTCAGCCCATGACGAAATGGAGTTCTCCGGTAGGTGCATCAGCCAAGACCTCACATTGGACTTGAGAGCCAAAGGGAAGTAGTTGGAAAACACCTTCTCATCTCTTCCCCCGGCAGCCTGAACAGCGATGGTATAGATGCTTAGGAACTCTGCCGGGTTCAGCCTCCCGTCGTATTTCTCGGGTATCTCTGGCTTGAACGTGCGAACGGACGGCCAACAGACTTGCCGCAACTCTTGTGTAAAGGCAGGGCAACCAACCTCGAAAGGTAGGCACCCGCTAACACCGAGCACAGGCTCGTCGATGTTGAGGCCGTCACACCCGTCGGTTCGGCGGAGGTCGCCGCGGTGTTGCTCGATGACAACGTGCGTATCTCCTCTCCGCCTATCCTCCAGGGTTCGATGTTGACCTGGGCGTACTCGAGGGTCGGAAGAGGCCATCGAGACGTTGTCGGGGTCTTGATTTGGTTGCGCTCACGCTGGCTGCCACGATGGGGACTGCATTGTGGGGATGGCCCCTTCCGTACGGCCAGCAGCATGAGCTGTTGCTGTCGCTTGGGGAGGTCGCGGCGGGCCAGCTCGCCGTGAGCCCCCAGCTTTGGCGAAATCGAGCAGGCTTTGGACGGTGGCACGCCATTCGTCCATCAGCTTGGCCGTCGGTGGAAACCTCAGTAGCAGCTGAGCTCGCGCCATGGCCTCCAAAGCCGTACTTGGCATGGATGTTGACGAAGTCGATCATACCATCGCTCGGCTCCTGACGGTGCCAGCAGCGATAACGCTGCGCCCCCGTTGTCGCTGCAGGGCCACCACCTGGATGTGGTGTGGCGGAGGTGCTCGAGGGCCAGTTCCTCCGTCAAGCGCAGCAGCTTGGTCGGCCTGTCCCGGGGGAGGTGCACAGGCCGTGACCGCACCCATGGTGTAGGCGGCCGGATGGCGGCGGTTCACCCCGGTCCGAGCGTCGTTGTTGTGGCTGTGCCCGTCGGTGGGGGAGACGGGTGCAGATGGAGTGAACCCCTCACCCGTACCTTGGGGAGCGTGGCCGTTGGGGTGCTGCTGATGTTGCTCTCCTCCGGCACATCCTGCTCCTGCGTCGGCCGCGGGGGAAGTGGTGATGGCGCCGCCTGCTCCGACCACTTCCCCAGCAGTGTCCGTGCCCTCGTGTGCCTCCGCACCCCCAGCGGCGTTAGAGGCCGCGGGCGGCGGAGCCTTCGAGGCGGATGGGTGAGCTGGAGGACCGGGCTTCTTCTTAGGCGCCATGGTTGATGGCGTCGTCAAAGACGAAGATGGTGATGAAGATGACGCGCTGCGCACGCCTTCAGGTTTGCGCAAGCGAGCCCCCTACCCGGCGCACCAAAGATGTCACGGGAAACCACGGCCACCTATGGGACCAGGAGGTCCCTAGCTGGTTCGGCAGGGGGGCGACGCATTGCACAAAGAGGAGATGAGCGTGGGACAGCACGACAAATATCACGCGGGAAATTTACCCAGGTTCGGGCCGCCGTGAGGCGTAAAACGCTACTCCTGCTTTGGTGGATTGATGGTGGAAAAGGTGGCGGTGAGCATAGTACACTTTCCCGACAGGGGTTGCCTTGGGGCAGCAGCGACTACGTGCGTATGGGGGTGTGAGTTATCCAACCTTCTAACCCTTTCTACGGTCGCCATGGGCCTCCTTTTATAGATCAAGGGGTAACCACAGTGGCAAAGTAGTCATTACGCACTGATAAGATAGCAAATAGTGCTATCATACCTAACTCTATGGGCTGACAGGGCACATTAAATGCACCGCTTAATGTCACATCGTTGGTTGCCTGGCAAGGCTTGCCGGGCTATCTCGCCAGCTCCGCGCCTGTTCTCTTGACACGTTGCAGGACGGGTGTCATCCGTGGGTTTCTCCTGTAGGAAATGGCTGCCATGTGGCGAATGGCTGCCACTTAATCACCTTGCGGCTCGACACCGCACTGATCGATGACGTGGGCCGTGGTGGAGTGGTTGGTGAGGTGGTTTTGCCTTCGTGAGCCCCGGCAGGCCCTGCCGGGGCGCCCTGGTTGTCTGCTTCTGTGGGTGGCCTCGCCCCTTGCCAGGCTCGCCTGCCCGGCAAGGGAGGCTTTTCTCTTGATGATATCCTGCTTCCTTGGCTCGTTCTTGGTCCCTCTGATCTGCATGTTAGTTCTTCGAATCTTTTTGGTCCTTGTACTTTGACTTGGGCTGGTGCTTCAATCTTGTTCTCGTGCGTGTGCACAGTCTAGGAAACAGACCCAGGGTTTGTTGCACCGACACTATGATTCCCCCACAAGTCGGGATGAGACTCCGGACGAATAATAATAATAATAATAATAATAATAATAATAAAAGAGGCCAAAAAAAGAGAGGGCTAAAAAAACAAAAAAATTGAGAGAAAGAGAGAGAAGGGGAAATGCTACTATCGTTTTACCACACTTGTGCTTCAGAGTAGCACCATGTTATTCATATAGAGAGTCTCTTGAGTTATGACTTTCATATACTAGTGGGAATTTTCATTATAGAACTTGGCTTGTATATTCCGACGATGGGCTTCCTCAAATGCCCGAGGTCTTCATGAGCAAGCAAGTTGGATGCACACCCACTTAGTTTTCAGTTTGAGCTTTCATACACTTATAGCTCTGGTGCATCCATTGCATGGCAATCCCTACTCACTCACATTGATATCTATTAATGGGCATCTCCATAGCCCGTTGATTAGCCGCATCGATGTGAGACTTTCTTCCTTTTTGTCTTCTCCACACAACCTCCACCATCATATTCTATTCCACCTATAGTGCTATATCCATGGCTCATGCTCATGTATTGCGTGAAAGTTGAAAAGGCTTGAGAACATTAAAAGTATGAAACAATTGCTTGGCTTGTCATCAGGGTTGTGCATGATGAAATACTTTGTGTGATGAAGATGGAGCATAGCCAGACTATATTATTTTGTAGGGATAACTTTCTTTGGCCATGTTATTTTGAGAAGACATGATTGCTTTATTAGTATGCTTGAAGTATTACTGTCTTAATGTCAAATGATAGACTATTCTTTCAATCACTCGTCTCTTAATATTCATGCCATGATTATATTATATGATCATTATTATTGTGACAGCCTGGATTTTGCCTTCTCTCTTTTTCCGGACATGGTTTTGCCTTTGCCTTGATTTGAGTTTTTTTGGAATCAATTCAAATGGATTTGTCACTTGGGCATGCCCTTGACTTTCATCCAAGTGACCTATCTACTTCTCCTTCAACATTAGTTCTCTGAAAAATCCTCAAAATAATCAAATGAATATTTTTCATAAAAGGAAAATATTCATTTCTCCTCTGATACTCATTTCAGAAACTAGTGCTCCAAAGCAACCCCTATTTTTATTGCTCCCAAAAATCTGAAATAATTCCTGAATATTCATTGAACCATGGCCCACCTTCCCAAGCAAAAATATTACATGACTTTTTGTAGTATTCTTGCTATAGAAAATAATTTCTCTTCTGGCCCAAAGTTGCACTTTGTACAACAAGTGCATTTTTCCTTGATCCTTTGGCACTGATTTTTCTTGAGCCTCTTCACCCTCCTAAGTAAACCTTAACCCCAGGAGATCAGCCCTAATGGCCATCTAGAAGCTATCCAAACGTAGCAGCCAAGTTTCTGTCCAGAAACTTGCCAAGATGGTTGAGTCACATCTGGTCGGCCTAGCATTGAGTCCTCAGCTTCCCTAGACCTATCACTGCATGGACTTTAGCCCAGACAAGGTTTGGCCGATCGCGGGCATCGTTTTGACCATGCCAGGGTGGTGACCGCGTGTGGACACGGTGTCTGGCAGGTGCTCGACGCGCTCTGAGTAGCGCCAACGCCTCTGTTCGGTGTGTGCTCGAGCCAGAGCTCGCCGACGACTGCCGCACCGCACCACCAGCCTTGACTCATCACCCTTGACCCCTCCCTAGCGCTCGCCGACGCCAGAGACGCCGCAGCGAGCACGGGCACGTCGCGGCCAAACGCCATAGTGCGCTCGTGCCCTTGTCCGCTTCTTCCCCTGCCTCCTGTGCTTGTCCGCGAGCGTGGACAGCTCCCGCCTACACACTGAGCCCTTGCAACCTCCCTCTGGTGCCTTTCGTCGCCGTTCGCCGGGCTCCAGAGAACTCCGGCGGCGCCACGTACCCCCTCTTGCTCCGGCTATATATATAGCCATTCCCTCCGCTTCGAAGACTCACACCGCACCACACAACCACCACAACCGCGTAGAGAAGCCGTAGCCCGGTCGGGCAGGCCTCTGGCCGTCGACCTCGACCAGAGATCGCCGGCAATCCCCGCAGGCCAACCACCCCACTCTAGAGCCCCTCTAGCTCCATGAACCTCTCATCCGCGTCGTTGGGGATCCTCTGGTGTCGCCTGGACGCAGCTGAGCCCCTGGAGTCGCCCCTCGCTGTCGCGTTCTTCCTCTCCGGCAAGCCCCGTCCGCACTGCCGCCTGCGAGCTTGATTGCGAGCAACTCCGGCCACCCCCCGGCAAGACACGGGTACGGGCAGGTGCGCCACGACCCCCTCTCCACTTCTATCCCTCTGGTTTTTGCCCAAGACCCACTCGTCGCCGGCGTAAGCTCCGGCGGGACGCCGCCGCGCTCTGTTTCCTCTCTCCCCCTCTCTCTCCTGACCGGTGGGGCCTGGTGTCAGCCTCACCACTCGCACCAGAAGCGGTATGAGTGGAGGCGTATCCTGGCTTTACGCCATCGACGTTACCCCCCAGGTTTTCTGGTTTATTCAAAATAATTCAAATATTTGACCACAACTTTGACTAGTGATAACTCCTAGACCCTAAGTCAAAATGAGTTGATTCTTTTTGCATTGTGTTTGTTTTAGAAAGCTTTAGCAGCACACCAAAATGTGGAATTTTCCTTGCTGTCTAGAATTTCTGGTGATTTTCATAATGGTTTTTGATATTTTGTTTTGTGGGTTTTAAATATTTTTCAGAAGAAGGAACTTTCCTTGAAGATAACCAGGAGGAGTGTGACCCTCCTCTGCACTAAGGCAAACCACACCAGCATTTGGATGGTGTCATTTCAATATCTATGATTGTTTCTACTTAAATATGAGTTCTTATATGCATTTATGTGTTAAATAAATATGGTTGCTTGATAGTTACTTTGTCATGCTTGAGATGCTTGTTTAAGTTACTGGTTGAATGCATGGACTAGTTTTGTTTAGTAGAATAAAATTTTGCCTTAGTTATATTGCTATGATAAATAATGTTAGTTCTTTTGGTAAGTGATATCTTTATAAAAAATTATGAGTTAATGAAAATATTGCATGACAATAAAAATTGAAGTAGAACTAGTAAAGTTTAATCATGAGTAGTGCAAGCAAGTTATGTTGATGAATTTGATCCGTAACTGGGAGTTGTATGCTTTGCATGTTGATTAGTTGCATGATCATGGCATCGTATGACTTGGTAGTTTAAATTTTTATTCAAGTAAACCTGTTAACAAGTCCACCTGAATATGACGTTGATCAAGTCATGGTGCCACTGAATCGGGGTTTTCTCAGTGCGACCACCTTTACCTTGTGGGAGGTCTTGATTCGGTCCTTTGTTGTGCCTATCGCCGGTGCCTCCAATGAGGGAAGGTTATGGGCGTGCATACCCTGGCCCGGTAAGCAGACGTAGCCTTGTGTGCCAGTTTGTTTTTATGGTACCTTGTCCTCATTTGGGACCGTTTTGCCACGACAGTGGCCGTTGGTGTCTTTGGTAGACACGGGGCCACCCAGGACATAGCCCTGAGAGGGAGTTTGTCGGTGTGGCTGGGAGAGTGCCATGACAAGGGGAGGGTTTTGTCAGAATGCTGTTGGTCCACCCGAATGGGAGAGCGAGGCCGTGGATTCCGTGGTGTGGGTAAAGTGCGCTACCTCTGCAGAGTGTATTAAATCTATCGATAGCCGCGTCCTCGGTTATGGGCACAACTCGGAAGTAAGTCACACCATGGATGAACTGTTATAATTAATCTTGCACACTAAATAACTGTTGATGGCACTGATGATTCTGGAGATCATGAGCTGATCATGAGTGATTGTTTTCCGTGGAGATCGGGGTATGATCATCATTTGGTTACGAGGTAACCTGTCTGGTAAGCGAGTCTGTGGGAGTTGGTGCACATGTTGGTTTCACCGCATTAGTAGCATTACTTGCATTGCATTAACCTGATTTATTGTCATGATATTGTTTGTCATTATGCTTATGTTTGTTGTGAGCTTGCAAGTACATTCAATGTACTGACCTGGCGTGTCATGCCAGTTTTCAAGAAAGTTGTTTCACATCGGAGAGCTTCCCGCTTCTAGGCCGTGTCCACATCGGTGTCCCTGTGCTATGGAGTTCCACTTCGTCGTTCTTCCGCTACCGCGTAGTTCGTGTAATCGAGGCCCCTTTATGTTCATTAAATAATGTACATACTGTTCAGCCGCACCGCTGTAATATCAGACCCGTGTAATCCGCTAGCATCAATAAAGCGGTTGTTTCTGCACCATGTTGTTGTGTGTTGCCAGAAGACTTGATCTCTGGGCTGGCAATGCAAGGTAAACCGGTTGCTCTGAGCCGGGATGCCACAATTATGTTAGGTAGCATTCCACATCAGAAATTATCTTTTTTATCATTTATCTACTCGAGGACGATCAGGAATTAAGCTTGGGGATGCTGATACGTCTGTCGTGGGAGTGAGTCTGACAGTAAGAGTAGGGGGTACGTAGGAGGAGGCAAGGCCTTAGGTACGGCGAAGTTGTACACGCGGGTTTACAAGTTCAGGCCCCTCTCGGAAGAGGTAACAACCCTACGTCTCGGTGCCTCAGAGGCTTGTCGACTGGAATATGCGTGTGAGTTACAGGAGGTGCCGACCCTTGTGCCAGAGGAGGGGGTGGCTTATATAGAGTGCGCCTGACCCCTCCAGCCCTCAGTTACATAGGGTTCAGTGTGAGTTAAGGCAGGACCATTACTGGTAATGCCTACTATAAATGACTATTAATGATCTTTAAGACTATGGGGTGAACGCCTGACCGTTGCCATCCTGGGGTGGCTTTAGATCTTCTGTACTCTGAGTGATTCTTCGTACGGTCGAGTGACGCTATCTTGGTCGAGTGGAATTGGGGTATCCAAGTGGAATAGTTGGTCGGGTGGGTTTGCGCTCCAAGTTGATTCCGTCGGTATCTTCTGTTGGACTTTGAATGTCTTTTGACTCTAGGGCAGTGTCCTTGGGTAGGGCATATAGGTCAGGCCTATGACCCTAGCCTACGTACATGTCATCCTCATTAACCCGGAATGTATTGAGGTCCGAGTGAAGAAGGGTTGAAGTTGGTTCCGACCCGATTCTATGCTTCGGAGGCATCTCATCGGGGTCTGGAAATCATACTGGAACTTTGACCCTGCATCAGTCGCCTTGATCGATTCAGAGGTCGTCGAGTGAATTATGCTGATAAACTTCGAGTGAACCAGAGTGTGAAATCTTCGTTGTGATTGATTGCCCTGCGGTTCCCAGATCTCACGGGATTCAAAAATTTGGAGAAGCGCGCGGGACGGAGCGTGCCGCAGTAAACGAAGCGAGTAGACAGGGATGCCTCGATCTTCACGCCTGTTGTGGGATGTGATAAGATTGCCCGGGCCCACAAGTCAGCCGCTCGGAAGTAGCCCCATAAAGAGCGTCAAGGCCGATCGATGCACAGTACTCCTCAGTCGATCCCCTTCTTCTCTGCTTCTCCCCTGCGCTCTCCTCTGCTCTCGACGCTTCCGCCCAGCCCGCGCACACTATGCCGCCATGGGGAAGGACAAGACTACGTCCGTGGAGCGCGCGAAAAAGGTGACGGCGGCGGCGAAAGGCAAGAAGACGGCGAGGGGGTCGTCGTCATGGTCCGGTCTGCCTCCTGGTTGGATCGAGGGAGACTGGATCCGCTCCACCGTCGTGCAAGAGGACCTGGAGAAGCTCGCCGTCGACGACATGATCACTAACAAATCCTGGAGGCTGTCGGAGGGGGAGTCCGAGCCTCAGCCACGCGAGGGTGAGCGTGTCCTCCTCACCACCCACGTCGAGCGAGGTTTTTCTCTTCCTCCGCATCCGTTCTTTTGGGTTTTCTGAACTTTTTCGGTGCTCAGATTCACCACTCCCCCCAACACAATCTCGTATCTTGCCGCATTCATCTCCATGTGCGAAAACTTCCTTGGGTGCCAGCCACACAAGGGCCTATTCAAACACATCTTCACTTGCCGTTCTCAGACGGTGAAGAAGGCTAACCCGACTGACTAAAAGACGCACGTGATCCAGATGTGCGGGGGGTTGGGGATCCAAACTAGGGGTAGAAGCACTTTTCCTCCCTGACACTTCCTGAGTCAATCAGAGGATGGCAGTCGACCTGGTTCTACTGCAATGACATCCCGACTCCTGGTCAGTCGACCGGCCTCCCCCCTTTCACCACGGAAAGACTCCACTAGCCTTCTTCACTAATTGTAACCCCATTGGAGAAAGGTGAAGTGTCCCTTTTAGTCAACGCGGTCGTCAACTTAGTCCGTGAGGGTGTGACTGGCATGGATCTGTTGGAGGTGTTCCTCATTCGACGCATCCAGCCTCTCCAAGCTCGTGATCACCCCATGTGGAATGTACTCGGGCCCTGAAGACACCGCTCGGATCCACCTGGAGGAGGTCGCCGAGGAGACGATACCTCAGTGGATGCGGAGCATCACTGGGAATAAGGATAACCCCAGGGTGTCCAGGAGGGTTCTTCCATTCGATGCCGACAACGAGCCAGAAGAGGTTAGGCTCGAATTACCTAGTGTTTTTCCTTTCAGTCTGCAATTATTCTTGAATCCAACTGATACTTGTAGCTTATGTCTTGCAGATTTATACCAAGATGTATTCGATGCCAAACGGGGAGCAACTCCAGGAGGGAGTGGAGAGTGATGCTAACAGTGCTGATTGGCAATATGCAGATGATAGTGAAGATGATAGCGAGGACTTGAGCAACAGCGAGGAGGTTGACTCGCCACCCTGCTCAGAGCGTCGTTCCAAACAGTCCCAAGACCCTGCAGGGGAACGTGGCAAGGTGGCTGCATCGAGTGCGAAGATCCCAAAACGCACTCGGACGTCGACTCCTGAGCCATCAGAGAAGGCCGCGAAGCAGCCCAAAGTTGCCTCGCCCAAGCCTCGGAAGGCCCTGCCGAAGGTGGCTATGCCTGTGGCTTCAACGTAAGTGTTTCCTTTCTTTCCCTTTCATCTCTACTGCAAATCTCTTTTCTTGTTTGATCGAGTGAAATTCGTAGCTTTCAGTGCTGCTACTTCTGTGACCTCCATGGATGTTGACGAGGAGTGGGGTGACGCGGAAACCGCGGACGCGGCCACCTGTCATGCAGGTATGATTCCACAGCCATGCTCTTATTCCATTAACTGTTTTTGATGGTCGAATGAACTCTTATGGTCGAGTGTTTTGCAGCGCCAACAAATGTCATCCAACTTCCAGACGACGACGATGATGATGAAGTGCCTTAGAAGAACACAGGGAGAGGGGGTAGGACTTCGAGTAGGAGGATGCCAGCCAGCAAAGTGCCTCATTCGGCGTCTGAGCCAGTCATTCAGTAACTTGATGATCCAGTCCGGGCTTCCGTTTCCTTTGTTGTTCCTTTGTCGACTGACCGGCCTTCGTTGTCGACTGCTCAGGATCCTGCCCCGACTGTGCAACTTCAAGCTTCATCTCTGCCTGTTACGTTAGCTGTTCCGACAACTCCCCTTTTTGTTACTCATCACGTCCCGGAGGACCAAGTAGGAGCTGCCAAGGAGGCTATGATCCAGGCGGGTCTAACGATGGACCGAATGAAGGTGGTGTATGAAACCAGCAAGGCCGCCTATGATGCCAGCTCTGCCCTCCAAACCAACGTCCGAGTAAGTGGGATTGTAAGTTGATTTCTGATTGGCTTTCAGCTTGACCTTTGCTGTATTAGGATATGCTACTTGAAAACTGCTGCTTTATTACTCGTAAGATGTCAATCTGTTTCTGCATCTGTACACCCACTGGGTGTGTCATGTATCTATTTGTAGCTCTTTTCACTCGAATTAGACAGGTCGTTTCGAGTGAATTCTTGGTCCAGTGGGGCCATGCTAAGTGCACCCACTGGGTGTAGTCCCCGAGACCGCTGTTGACTGATGTCAGTAGACGGTGGTCTTAGAACTCTCTCTTTTTTTACTTCTTCCACTCGGGCTGGGCGGACCATGCCTAGTGGTAAATCGAACCAGTGGGGGCATGCTAAGTGCACCCACTGGGTGTAGTCCCCGAGACTGTTGTTGAATGTGTGATTCGGCAGCAGTCTTAGAACTATTTTTGCCGTGGCTATTTGAACTTGCACACTTTCCATTCGGAAGTGACTGATCTTTGTTTCTGTTGACTGACTTGTCTTTTTGTTAATTGCTGAGAGCTTGTGAACTTGGGACCAAGTATGCTGACTTGGAGAGGAAGCAAATCCAACTCAATCTCAACCTGGAGTTGGCCAAGGAGAACTTGAAGAAGGCCCAGGATGAAGCAGCTGTCATGGGAGGTAACAATTTGTCGACTGCTCACTTCGTCATCCTTTCATTTTCATACTTTGAACCAAGTGACTCCACTCGAACAGATGTGCGTAGTGAAAATCGTCAACTCCAGGCTTGTCTGAAGAACGTTGTTTCTTTAGACAAAATGAAGCAGGCTCTGGAGCAGAAGGATCTCAATCTTGCAGCAGCGCAGAAGACGGCGCATGAAAAAACTGAACTTGCCGACAAGAAGCTTGCTTCAGTCGGAAAGTTAGAAGAGGAGAATGCCAAGCTATAGACTGCTGTTGAGGAGGCGAAGAAAGAGGTCGTGCAGCTGAAGGAAGAAAACGTGCCTTGTCTGACAGAGTGGATGTTCTCACCCGAAAGAGAGATGAACTAGAAGCTTAACTGGGCGGTCTTGCCAAGAAGATGTTTCTCATGCTCGAAGGTATTTTCTCTCATCTGACTGATCTGACAAATTTCTTCACCACGCTGCCACCAACTCACTGTTTTTTACTCTATGGAGAATTCTGTCAGAATTTTGAAGAAGAAATGGGCGGATCGAGACTGGGTTGGACCCCATCAACTCTCCTATCAAGGATGAAGCTGCCATGAACGTGCTGCGACTGGAATCTTGCCTTGCCAGTGTCTTGGATTATCTCGCCCGACTGAAAGTGGCCTTGTCACGGATCGATAAGGAGCTCTGGCTAGAGGATGTGTTTCAAAATGATCTCGAGTCACTGATGACTCGACTCAATGATATCCCTGACCGAGTCCAGGTGTGGAAGAAGTCGTCTGCTCGCTGCGGTGCTGATGTGGCTCTATCTCTTGTTCGTGTTCATTGCAAGGACGTCAGGGAAGAGAAGCTGAAGGCTCTTTAGGTGGCAAACACCAAGAAGCTCCAATTTCAATCTTTCATGGAAACCTTCATCGACGCAGCTACTCGCATTGCAGACGGCATTGACTTGGACAGCTTCGTCGAGCTAGCAAGTCCTCCTCCTGCCGAGTGAAAAAACTTGATAACTTGATTTTATTTGCCTCAGAATGCTGAGTGGTTTTGTAACCGTTAAACTCTTTCGGGCCTGATGCCCGAGTTCTTCTGCTGGTGATTCTGATCCTGGATGGATTTATTCGAACTTCATTGTTTTTATCTGAATGCAGTTGCTTTGTCTCTACTGTCTTCGGATTTTTTTTGATTTAGGCAGCTCCAAGATCGTAACTTAGTCTCCGAGTGAGAACACAGCTCTCCACTCGGAAGGGACGTTGTACTTGTGTCTCAGCTCAAAGCACAACCAGACATTATACTTGTGGCGCAACTCAGAGTGCAACTTGACATTGTACAAGTGGAGCAACTCAGAGTGCTACCTGACATTGTACTTGTGGCGCAGCTCAGAGTGCAACCTGACGTTGCACTTGTGGCACAGTACGGGGCCGCAGCTAAGCCCCCGAGTGAGAGGATTGCTCTTCACTTGGAGTATGTTTTTGAAACTTAGGCGAGTACGGGGTCGCAGCTAAGTCCCCGAGTGAGAGGGTTGCTCTTCACTCGGAGTGTTTTTGAAACTTAGGCAAGTACGAGGTCGCAGCTAAGCCCCCGAGTGAGAGGATTGCTCTTCACTTGGAGTGTATTTTGAAACTTAGGCGAGTACGGGGTCGCAGCTAAGTCCCCGAGTGAGAGGATTACTCTTCACTCGGAAT
>NC_057802.1:306935511-307063085 GCF_018294505.1 Triticum aestivum | reverse complement strand
AGTACGGGGTCACAGCTAAGCCCCCGAGTGAGAGGATTGCTCTTCACTTGGAGTGTGTTTTGAAACTTAGGCGAGTACGGGGTCACAGCTAAGCTCCTGAGTGAGAGGATTGCTTTTCCATCGGAATGTGTTTTGAAACTTAGGCGAGTACGGGGTCGTAGCTAAGCCCCCGAGTTAGAGGGTTACTCTTCACTTGGAGTGTGTTTTGAACTTAGGCGACTTAGGTTCCCGGCTAAGCCCCCGAGTGAGAGGATTGCACTTCACTCGGAGTGTCTTTGAAACTTGGGTGAATTGGGTTCGCGACTAAGCCACCCACTGGGGATTTGAACACAGAAGTTTATGCGGAAACAATCTTTGAGATACTGCGAAAATCATGTCTTTGATAAACAATCTGAAGGACTCTTATTACAACTCGACAATTCGAGTGTTTAGGTATAAAAGCGGTGGAGCAGATCCGCGTTCCACGAGCGTGGCTTGTCTTCTTTCTTGGCTACGTTGTAAAGGTGATACGCCCCATTGTGGAGCACCTTGGTGATGATGAAGGGCCCTTCCCAGGCCAGAGCGAGCTTGTGAGGTCGTTTCTGGTGCACTCGGAGCACAAGGTCTCCTTCCTGAAATGCTGGACCTCTGACATTTTGGGCACGGAACCGACGCAGGTCTTGTTGATAGATGGTCGACCGGATTAGAGCCATCTCTCGTTCCTCCTCTAGGAGATCAACGGCATCCTGGCGTGCCTGTTCTACTTCAGCTTCTGAGAGGAGTTCCACTCGGGGGGCATTGTGCAACAAATCACTAGGAAGCACGGCTTCAGCGCCATATACCATGAAGAAAGGGGTTCGATCAGTCGACCAATTAGGAGTCATTCTCAAACCCCATAAGACATATGGCAATTCAGTTACCCAAGCCCCAGCTGCATGCTTGAGATCATGCATCAATCGGGGCTTCATCCCTTGTAGGATCAAGCCATTCGCTCTTTCAGTCTGCCCATTTGACTGTGGGTGCGCAACGGATGCGTAATCGACCTGAGTGCCTTGGGAAGCGCATAACGCTCTGAACTCATCAGAATCAAAGTTGGAGCCGTTACATGTGATAATGCTGTGAGGGACTCCATATCGGAATATCACCTCTCTGATGAAACTAATGGCAGTGCTTGAGTCAAGATTCTTGATAGGCTTGGCCTCGATCCATTTGGTGAACTTGTCGACTGCTACGAGCAAATGAGTGAAGCCGCTTCTGCCGGTCTTGAAAGGTCCAACCATGTCCAACCCCCAAAATGCAAATGGCCAGACGAGTGGAATAGTCTTCAAGGCGGATGCGGGCTTGTGGGACATGTTTGAGTAAAACTGGCAACCTTCGCACTTGTCGACTATGTCTTTAGCCATCTCATTCACTCGTGGCCAGTAGAATCCCGCTCGGTATGCTTTGGCCACGATGGTATGAGAGGACGCGTGGTGACCACAGGTCCCCGAGTGGATCTCATTTAAGATCAGTCGACCTTCTTCTAGAGAGATGCAACGCTGACCTACTCCGGTAGCACTTTCTCTGAAAAGCTGTCCACTTATCACCGTGAAGGCTTTGGATCTGCGGACAATCTGGCGGGCCTCATATTCATCCTTTGGGAGCTCCTGTCTGAGCAGATATGTGATATATGGCCCCGTCCAGTCGGGAGTGATCACTAAAACCTCCATGATATCTCAGTCGGGTTGGTTGAACTTATCAGTTGCGGGGGCTCTTCCATAAAAGGATCTTCTTGTACTGACGGGGTGTGGAGATGCTCCAGGAACACATTACTGGGAATAGGTTTCCGAGTGGAACCTATCTTTGCCAGATCATCGGCTGCTTGATTCTGTATCGGGGTATGTGATGGAGCTCTAGCCCCTCAAACTTCTTTCCCAATTCTCTGACAGCATTGCAATAACCAGTCATGGCAGGGCTCCTGATATCCCACTCCTTCATTACCTGATTGACCACCAAATCCGAGTCGCCATAAACCATCAGGCGACGGACGCCGAGTGAGATGGCCATACGCAACCTGTATAGAAGTGCTTCATATTCAGCTTCATTGTTGGAGGAATCAAAGTGAATCTGAAGGACGTAATTAAGCTTGTCACCTCTTGGGGATACTAGGACCACTCCAGCACCAGAAGCATTCAACATCTTGGATGCATCAAAGAACATGGTCCAGTGCTCCGAGTGAACTTGAGTTGGCTGCTGCTGTTCGATCAACTCGGCTAGGAAATCTGCAATTGCTTGAGACTTGATCGCCTTCTTGGCTTCAAACTTGACATCCAGAGGAAGAAGTTCAATCTCCCACTTGGCCACTCTACCGGTTGCATCTCGATAGTTCAAAATTTCTGACAATGGGGCATCGCTGACGACTGTAATCGAGTGATCTCCAAAGTAATGTGCAACTTTCTTCATAGTCAAGTAGATTCCATAGACAAGCTTTTGGTAATGTGGGTACCTTTGCTTGGACGGAGTCAAGACTTCAGAAATATAATACACTAGGCATTGAACTTTGTAAGTCTTGCCTTCCTCTTCCCGCTCGACTGTGAGCACTGTGCTGACAACTTGTCCAGTGGCTGCAATATATAACAAAAGAGGCTCTTTGCTGATTGGGGCAGCAAGCACCGGCTGGGTGGAAAGCAGGGCTTTGAGCTCTACAAACGCTGCTTTAGCTTCAAGAGTCCATTCGAATGTATCAGACGTTTTCATCAGTCGGTAAAGAGGCAGTGCCTTTTCATCGAGACGATAAATGAACCGACTCAATGCAGCCAAACAACCTGTAAGCTTCTGTATGTCATGCACGCGGACATGGCATTTCATTTGGAGAATTGCTCCAATCTTCTCTGGGTTAGCATCGATTCCTTGTTCGGAAATGAGAAAACTGAGTAACTTTCCTCCTGGGACTCTGAATGTACAATTGGATGGATTGACCTTGATGTCATATCTTCTTAGATTTGCAAAGGTTTCAGCGAGGTCAGTCAGCAGGTCGGAACTCTTGCATGACTTGACCACGTTATCGTCCATGTAACCTTCCACATTCCGACTGATTTGAGTGAGCAGGCACTTCTGAACCACGCGCATGAACGTGGCACCAGCATTCTTGAGACCAAAAGGCATGGTGACATAGAAAAACACCTGAAAGGGGTGATGAAGGACGTTTTTATTTCATCGGGCCCATACAGGCGGATCTGATGGTACCTGGAATAGGCCTCCAAAAAGGATAAACGCTCACACCCCACAGTCGAGTCGACAATCTGATCGATGCGGGGCAGAGGGAAATGATCTTTCGGGCAGGCCCGATTGATATGCTTGAAATCAATGCACATGCGGAGTGAATCATCTTTCTTGGGGACCATGAAGACATTGGCGAACCACTCGGAGTGGTATATCTCGCGAAAGAACTTCGCTGACAGGAGCCGAGCCACTTCCTCGCCAATTGCCTTCCTTTTCTACACGGCGGAGATGTTCCTCAATGGGTTTTGCTTTTGGGTCGACACGCAAACAGTGCTCAGCCAGTCCCTTGGGTACACCTGGCATGTCAGATGGTTTCCGTGCAAAGATGTCCCAGTTCTCACGGAGGAACTGGATGAGCGCTTCTTCCTATTTGCTCTCGAGTGTTGTTAAAATGTGACTCGGAGCAGTAGAGGGGTTCTCTAGGTGAATTTGTACTGGCTTTGTTTCTCCGGCCGACTGGAACGCTGATTCTGAAGCGGGCTTCTTAGCTCGCAACAAATCACTCGCGTCGGCGTTTTTCTGGTACTCTTCCAACTCCACCACTGCCATTTGCTCGTCAGCAATCTTGGATCCCTTCTGGAGGCATTCCTCTGCCCTATGTCGATTCCCTGTGACCATGATCACACCTCTAGGTCCAGTCATCTTCAACTTAAGATACATGTAACATGGGCGGGCCATGAAATGAGCATATGCGGGTCTGCTCAGAATAGCATGATAGGCACTATGGAAATCCACTACTTCAAGTGTCAACTTTTCCTTGCGGTAATTTTTGGAATCATCGAAAACCACATCAAGAGTGATCTGACCGAGTGAATCTGCTTTCTTTCTTGGGATGACTCCGTGGAATCGCATGTTGCTCTCACTGAGCTTGGACATCGGAATGCCCATCCCTCGGAGGGTCTCAGCATACAAAATGTTCAAGCCACTGCCACCATCCATGAGAACCTTGGTCAGTCAGGTGCCCTCAACGACTGGGTTGACCACCAACGCTTGCCGCCCGGGGGTAGCAACGTGCGCTGGGTGATCGGACTGGTAGAATGTAATGGGAGTTTTCGACCACTTCAAATATGTCGTAGTTGCTGGAGCAACCATGTTCACTTATCTGTTGATAACTTTTAGTCGACTTTTGCTCTCGATGTCAGCAAAAATCACCAAAGTAGCATTGCCATTGGGGTAACCATCATCTTCTTCCTTCTCTTCCTCCTTATCAGAGTCCTTCTCTGGGGGCGGGCCCTCTCGGAACTGCTGAATCAGGAGTCGACACTATCGAGTGGTGTGCTTGGGTAAAATCAGGTTACCCTCCTCGTCCTTCTTCGTGTGTATGTGACACGGTAAATCCAGAACGTCGTTGCCTGACTGATCTTTCACCTTTTTGGGCACCCACGTCCCCTTAGGTTTTCCCTTGAACTTCCCTTGGTTCAGAACTGCAGCCTCTGCGGGACCTGCAGCTTCCGCCTTGCGCTTCTGTTTCCGACTGGTGTTTCCACCTCCAGTGTCCTGGTCGACTGGCTTCCCTTTACTGTTATGGAGTTGGTCTTCTTCCTCACCGTTTGCATACCGAGTGGCAATTTCCATCATTCGACGCAAAGACATGTCTCCAGACCGACCAAAATTTAGGATGAGCTCTCTGTATCGAACACCCTCTTTGAAAGCGCAGACTGCTTGGTGCTCTGACACATTTTCTACCACGTGATGAAGGGTATACCATCTCTGGACGTAATTCCTCAAAGTTTCATTCGGCTTCTGAACACAATCTTGCAGTTCGGTCAGCCCAGCAGGTCGCTTGCAAGTACCCTCGAATGTTTTGATGAACACTCGGGCCAAATCTTCCTGGCAGAAAATACTCCCTGGAGCCAACTGATTCAACCAAGCTCTGGCCAAACCTTCAAGCATCAGGGGGAGGTGCTTCATAGCTACGTCGTCACTACCCCCGCCAATCTGAACGGACACTCGGTAATCCTCTAACCATGTATCTGGCTTCGACTCACCGGTGAACTTGCTGACTCTGGCGGCCAATCTGAAATTGTGAGGGATCTCAGTGGCCCGGATGGCTCTGCTAAAACACTCGAGCCCCGAAACAAATGCCATGTTGCCGACTGGGCGATCTCTTTCCTGACCTTCCCTATGTGCTCTTATTGGCCCACTGTTTTCAAGGGATGCTCGTAAGTTTGTCTTATGTTGTGATGAATGTAAAAGAATTGGCAATATTGGTAAACATTGGGAAATGCCTATGAATTATTCACTTGTTATTGAACCATTTGATGTTTGGGGCTTTGATTATATGGAACATTTTCCTTCCTGTAATGGGTATACACAGATTTTGGTTGCTGTTGATTATCTCACTGAGTGGGTAGAAGCTATTCCAACTAGTAGTGCTGATCATAACACCTCCATTAAAATGCTTAAAGAAATTATCTTCCCAAGGTTTGGAGTCCCTAGATATTTAATGACCGATGGTGGTTCACATTTTATTCATGGTGCTTTCCATAAATTGCTTGCTAAATATGATGTCACCATAGAATTGCATCACCCTATCATCCTCAATCTAGGGGTCAAGTTGAGTTGAGCAATAGAGAAATAAAATTAATATTACAAAAAACTGTCAATAGGTCCCGAAATAATTGGTCTAAGAAACTTGATGATGCACTTTGGGCCTATAGAAGAGCTTATAAGAACCATATGGGTATGTCTCCATACAAAATGGTTTATGGAAAAGCTTGTCATTTGACTCTTGAGTTAGAACATAAAGCATATTGGGCAATTAAAGAACTCAATTATGATTTCAAACTTGTCGTTGAAAAGAGGTTGTTTGATATTAGTTCACTAGATTAATGGAAAACCCAAGCCTATGAAAATGCCAAACTATTCAAAGAAAAAGTCAGAAGATGGCATGACAAAAGAATCCAAAAGCGGGAATTCAAAGTTGGTGAATATGTTCTACTGTACATTTATCGTCTTTGATTTTTTGCAGGAAAACTTCTTTCCAAATGGGAAGGACCATATATCGTCGAACAAGTTTACCGCTCTGGAGCTATTAAGATCAATAATGCCGAAGGCACTAATACGAAGGTGGTCAATGGACAAAGAATTAAGCACTATATTTCAGGTACGCCTATTAATGTTGAAACTAACATTATCCAAACCATGACACAAGAGGAACACATAAAAGAAACCTTCCAGAACACTCCAGAACCCTGAAAAGGAGGAGGTACGGGATACGGTAAGTAAACAGACCGAAAAAATTCGCAAAAATATTTTCTGTCAATTTCGGAATATTAGAAAAGATAAAAATAATAATAAGAAACACCCGAGAAGGCAACCCAGGTGCCCACTAGGCACCAGGGCGCGTCTGCCCCCACCTGGAGCGCCCTGTTGGGTAGTGGGACCCTCGGGCACCTTCCCGACTCCATTTTCCGATAGTATACTTGTTTCCCAAGATCAAAATTCTTTATATATACCCCTGGACGATTTGACCACCGTATCACGGAGAAATCTTATGTTCTTGTTTCGTGCTGTTTTTTCTAACAGATCTAGATTGCCATGGCTGCACCAAGCTCTTCCAAGGACAAGTTCTTCGAGAAGCTCATCAACCACTACCTACCAGAGGTGTTGAAGCACCCTGAAGCCATTGAGATGCGTGAGCGGGTGCTCCACATCGGGGATGTTCAAGGGCCCAAGAAGATGGGAAGCATGGAGGCCAGGCTTGAGGCGGTGGAGCAAGAGATCTTCAAGTGCCAAGGGATGGTGGAGTGTGGACTCAGTGCCAATCACTCCGTGATCACGTAATTCACCCGTGATCACTAGGTGGATGGTCGGTCTATGAAGGACATCGTCTTCACCTTCAACGAGCAAATCATTTTTTTGCAAAGCCAAACACAGATCTTCAAAATTAAGTTTTTGAGTATGAAGCAAGATTTAAAGGTACGAGTTTAACTGCCAGTTTCAGGACTCAGGAGACTCGTGCGTCCTCTTATCATGGCGAACCCTTGCCATGGAAGCCGGAGGATAAGCTTACCACCTCATCACCACCACCATCACCAAAGAAGGAGACCTGAGCACATAGTATGGGCACTCCCCTTGGCTTTCGCCAAGCTTTGGGGAGATGCCCTGGTATCGTATCACCATCACTTTTATTATCTTCACCATTTTTTAGTTTGATCTTTAGTTATTTTGTGATTTAGTTGAATAAAAGTTTAGTATGATCTATTTTCGAGTGCTAGTTTTGTGATCTATCCATCTATGTAATCGAGTTGAGAGTTATATAATAAACATTAGTTTGAGTTTTTGCTTCTTTACTTTCTTGTTTCAATCAAAATAAAGGAAATAATGAAAAATATCATACGCTAATCTTATGGTAACTAATGACATCACATAAGGAAAAGTATAAGTGGTAAAAGTTATTGAAAGTTAAAAAACATAGCATTGGTCAATGATGCAATTCATGAGAGGATTAATGAGGGAAGAGAAGATTCACATGCAAATATACCATCTTGGACATATTTTATGAGTGTGAGCCCCCATTAAATATCTTATGCCAAATTGTTGACGTTGGACAACGAAGACAACATAATGATTTATGTTTGTTCATATTCACATAGAAGTTATATTATCATAGATCCTCCAACATGTGGTGCTTGCTCAATATCTTTGCTAGCCAAAAATCCGCACTAAGTAGAAATACTACTTGTGCATCTAAAAACCTTAAACCCAAATTTATGCTTTGAGAGTCCACCATACCTATCTATGGATTGAATAATATCCCTCAAGTAAGTTGTCATCGGTGCATAAGGCAATGCAAATTGCTTCTAAATATGTTTGACCTTTTAGTGTAAGGGAAAATAAGCGTTGTACGAACTTGTGATGGCAAAGTAATAAAAGCGACAGACTGCATAATAAAGGTTTCTACCATAAGGGGCAATATAATGTGATGTCCTTTACATTAAGAGATTGTGCATACGAAACCAAAAAAACGCATGAAAACCTCTGATTCCCTCTGCGAAGGGCCTATCTTTTACCTTTCTGCTTTTACTTTTTATGCAAGAGTCAAAGTGTTCTCCTCTATTCCTTTTTATTTTCTCTTTTGCAAGCTCATCTGGCGGGGAAAGATCTAGGCACATATATCCATTTGGATATGAGTGATCATGAGTTATTATTGTTCACATCACCTTTGAGGTGAATAAGTTGGGAGGCAGAACTATAAGCCCCTATCTTTCTATGTGCCTCGCTGAAATTTTTTGCTCCATATATATATGTAGTGAGTGTTAGCAATCATAGAGTACTAAATGATGGTTGAGTATATGGACTTGCCAAAAGGCTCCGATATGAGACCCTATCAGTGTCAAAACCGGCGGATCTCGGGTAGGGGGTCCCGAACTGTGCGTCTAAGGCGGATGGTAACAGGAGGTGGGGGAAACTATGTTTACCCAGGTTCGGGCCCTCTCGATGGAGGTAATACCCTACTTTCTGCTTGATTGATCTTGATGATATGAGTATTACAAGAGTTGATCTACCACGAGATCGTAGAGGCTAAACCCTACGAGCTAGCCTATGATTATGATTGTTCTTGTCCTACGGACTAAACCCTCCGGTTTATATAGACATCGGAGGGGGCTAGGGTTACACAGAGTCGGTTACAAGGGAGGAGATCTACATATCCGTATTGCCAAGCTTGCCTTCCACGCAAAGGAGAGTCCCATCCGGACATGAGAGGAAGTCTTCAATCTTGTATCTTCATAGTCCAACAGTCCGGCCAAAGTATATAGTTCGGCTGTCCGAGGACCCCCTAATCCAGGACTCCCTCAGTAGCCCCTGAACCAGGCTTCAATGACGATGAGTCCGGCGCGCAGATTGTCTTTGGCATTGCAAGGCGGGTTCTTCTTCCGAATTCTCCATAGAAGATTTCGAACACAAGGATAGTGTCCGGCTCTGCAAAACAAATTCCACATACCACCGTAGAGAGTATAATATTTCCACAAATCTAATCTGCTGACAACTTTTCATAACGTGACATCACGCCATGGCTCGGTCATTATTCGAACCGTTTTTCTCAACCAGCTACGGCACATACTGCGAGGCGGTTTTCTTGGCACATCTTGTCGAAGCAGAGATCGTGTCCCCTTATCACGGGATCCTCATCAATACGGGTGTGGGTAACCCAACCGCGACATCAATCGCGGCGCTTGGGGAATAAGCGAGTTTACCAGGCGAGTGGGGAGGCGCACAGTTTCTACCGCCCTTATAAAGGGACAAGGACTCTTCCTCTTTACCCACGCCTTCTTCTTCCCTGCTCATCCATTTTCGCGCACTCGAGCTCCAGTGCCCAAGTTCGCCTTTTCTCCGCAAAAACACTCCAAACATGTCCGGAGCGGGAGGCAAGTGGATGGTATCCTCCGTTACGGAGGAGAACATTACGAAGCTCCGGGAAGCCGGATACCTGGACGCAGATATCATGCACCGGCTCCCAGACGCGGGGCAGATCGTCCCTACTCCAGAACCCCACGAGAGGGTTGTATTCCTCACCCACTTCATCCGCGGGCTGGGATTTCCCCTTCACCCATTTGTTCACGGGCTCATGTTCTACTACGGGCTGGATTTTCATGATCTGGCCCCTAATTTCATCCTCAACATCTTGGCGTTTATCGTCGTGTGTGAGGCCTTCCTCCGCATCAAGCCCCACTTTGGCCTATGGCTGAAGACCTTCAACGTTAAACCGAAGGTGGTGGTCGGCCAGCAAGTGGAGTGCGGAGGCGCCATGGTGGGAAAAATGCCCAACGTCACCTAGCTCATGTGGAGACCGTGAAGGGGTGGCAATCGGGGTGGTTCTACATCACCGAGCCGCGCAACACCGACTGGGTGGCGGCCCCCGAATTTCGATCCGGCATCCCCATGCGGCTCACCTCCTGGAAAGAGAAGGGCCTATCCTGGGGTTCATCGGTGGAGCTGACCGGACTCCAGAACTGCGTCAAAAACATGATAAGCAAGAAAATCAAGCTTGTCAACGTGGTCCAAGTCATGCTCTTCCGCCGGATCCTCCCGTGTCAGAGACGGGCATTCAATTTGTGGGAGTTCGACTCGGCTGAGCACCAGACGATGCGAGAGCTCTTCGACACGACACACCAAGACATCTGGAAGGTGCTGTTCAAGTCCGCCGAGGAACCTCCTCCCCTTACCGAGGATCGCGGACTCAGCGCGAAGCGCCATGCCAATCCGGTAAGCTCCTTATATCTCATAAGATGTTTCTTTCCCCAGTATAATCATGTGAGGGATCTAAGCCTCCACGCCATTTAACAGGACCGGGTTGCGACAGCAGAGCAGATCGACTGTCCGGCCCCACTGCCCGAAGATCCAACAAGGGCTCTCTTGACAGAGATGCTGGTTCCGGCGCCCTATGAGGCACCAGAGAAGAAGGCCAAGAAGAAGGCCACGGGGACCAGGAAAGGTCTCCGGCGCAAGGTTGTATCGGACTCATCGTCCGATAACACCGAGGCGCCCTCCTCCCATGGAAACGAGGAGGAGGAGGAAAGTTCTCCCCCCTCAGCCGGGGGAGACAAGAAAAGGAAGGCCGCCCCATTTGGGGAGGCCGAAGGGTCCAAGAAGGTAAGGACTCTCCTTCCGGACTGCTCCACAACAGCTGCTTTCAGCGACGAGGAGTGGCTACCCTGGGACTAGCCCTTGGCGAAGTCGTGAGTATCCGGATACCATAATAGTTCTTGGTATGTTTTATTTTATTGCTTCTTATCATGCCGAACATGATCATGTAGTCCATCCAAAGCCCATATCGACGTATCCTCTTCGGATGATTCTTTGGGCCCGTTGGAGATGAATAGCGATTCACTCCCGACCGCCTCCTCCCCCCGCGCTACGGACGACGTCGAGGTGCTGTCTCAAAGGGCACTGAACCAAGGGGAGACAGTTCCGGAGGCGCCCCAAGGCGACATTCCAGGCGCTGGGCGCACGAGGGGCAAGACTCCCATGGGCCCTAATGCCGGGGCAGCAAGTCTATCCCCCAGCCGAATACTGCGCCGGAACCTCCAGTGGTTCCGGATTCTGTCAGGCAACCCCTCACCAAGGGGGGCAAGCCGTCTGTGCCGACAGTCTCTGTCCATCCAGAGGCATCGGACAATTTGCTGGAAGTGCTTCGCGGCGCTTCCATTGACGAAGAGCACCGCACTATCATGAGTGCGGTGGTCAAGAAGGTTCGGTCCGCCAAAAGCGGACTGACTGAAGCCTGTGCCAGCCTCCTAACAGGCTTTGAGGTAAGTAATCGAGTTATGAGAAAATGTTACAGCATAGACAGTAGCCCCCGATGCTCTGTTTGGTGTTCGCAAAGAAAGGCCGAACAGAGGATCAAATAATAATCACAGGAGTCTAATCAAAATATGTCTTATGTGAATAAGCAGGCTTCATTGCTAGCCGCTGCCGCTCGCACGGCGGAGGTCACCGCACTGAAGCGGGACCTTGAGCGGTCCGAAGAAGAGCTCGGCCATACCAAGAGGCAGCTCGAAGAGAACAAAGGTAAGTAATACCCCGTCTCTTTATTGATAAAGAAAAAGGAAGGTGATTTGTTAGATCACGGGATCGTCATGAATTTTGCTAGGGGCCACGATCGAAGTGGCGGCCCTGAAGAAGGCGCTGTCCGAGGCCGAAGGCAAAGCGGCCACGGAGCACGCTGGGCGTGAGAAGCAAGAGGCTCGAGTCGGCGAGGTGCAGCAAGAGCTCTAGGAATTTGTCAAGAAGTGCGAGTCCTTGGAGCGTGACTCTAAGACGCAAGGGTCCGAGCTTGCGAAGGCCCTTGAGAACGCACAAAATGCCAAGGGCGAAGCCCAAAAGGCTCTCCAGGAAATTGAGGCGGTTAAGAAGATAGCGGCGGGTAAGGCATTAATTATGCAAAGCAAGCATGTGAAGGAAACTTTCCTTTTACTTACCCGAATTCGGAGCTCTCCAGAAGCGTTCGCAGATCTATCCAGCAGTGTGTCGGATACCACGGAGTTCTATCGGGCCGAGGAAGGGAGCTCGATGGAGAAGTTGTTCTGGTCTCAGTATACTGGGACCAAACATCCGATGCCCTTGAGTGATCAGCTGAAGCAACTGGTCGAGCTTCACAAGGTGGCTGAACTGGCCATGAAGGGCCTCATAGTCCGGATGTGGCCTGGCGAGCCCCTGCCTGGCAGCTATTTCGGCCTGGTAAGGCGACTTGTGAACGCCTGCCCACGGCTTGAAGTCATAAAGTGGCCCGTCTGCATTGAGGGTGCGCGCATGGCTTTTGCCCGGGCGAAAGTGCACTAGGCGAAGATGGACGCCGAAAAGCTGGTGAAGGAGGGGCCGCCGGAGGGCAAGGAGCATCGCCACCCCGAAAAGTATTATGACAGTGTCCTGAAGGGTGCTCGCCTTGTGGCAGAGGAATGTGCTAAGGATGTAATATTTGAATGAATGTACTCATGTGATCCTGTAATATGAAACTAGTTCATGTGTGCTATGTAACGCTTGCTAATTTAAAATATTACCTTCTGTGCGGCCGTTTATAAAATTTGAGAGTTGGCGAGTCGTCGGCTTCTGCCCCCATGTAACTAGTACTGAGGTGTTCGGGATAAACCTGATCACTCTTTATCCCAATATTGGGTCCTTCGAAGGAGGTGTTCAGCACAATGAACCAGGCAATCGGACTATAAAGCTTTATCACTCTCACTTAGCCATAGAAGTCAACAATTTTAAATTTTCGCGAAGCCCCTAGTATTTGGAAGGCCAAACTTGGGGCGTTATGTACGCCTAAATCGGACAAGGCCGACTCCTCGCCCGAAGCGGAAAAAATCTTTAAGGATTTGAGACCTCTCGAACAGCGACCAGCTCTAGCCGCATCATGACAGTCAGTTTTCGGCTTTCTCTACTGAGGTGCTTGTCCGAAAGAACCGGGACACAATCATAGTAGTTCTCCCAGTGCTACCTTAGCCGATGTAGCGGAACATAAGGTACCAAAACATGGGAGCCGGGCAAACCCAACTATTGACCCAAGACATGATTCGGAGCTGATGCATATTATGCTATAAGTTCGGGGTGCCGCACTGTCAAAAGTGTTCGGACTTTTCATGCCGTGTTATGGGGTACACCGAAGCCCCTGGCGCACTGGTCCTATCAAAATGTACGGGTGCAATTTGTCATAAATAAGTAGACAAGGAAAAAAGATAAAGGAATGCAATAATGAGCTAATGATGTACATTGCTATTTAAATGATACGTCAAAGCGTATGCATACATGTAGTGCAATAAGTAAAAATAGGACTATTTGACATGTCCTATCCAAGGGCAGGCTGCGTGTGGGTGTGCAAAACAGGTATATCGATCGTTATCAGAGACCACCTGAGGATTCCCTTGTACGTCAAAGCTTCTTGCTTCCTTGGTGTTTCCTTCCCGTGACGGGTCCGATAATCAGTCGATCCGAGAGGGCCTTCAGAGAATAGGGGCCTGAAAAAAATGTTAAAGGTATACGGGTCCTGAAGCGGTTGAGCCGCATTGTGGGCCGTGCCATGGTCGTGCCTCCGCCTATGCCCATGGTATCTTGAGTGCATAATTATGTACACGCAGCGCCAATTTTGCCGCTTGACTGGGGCTAGGACAGAGGCCGAATTGCTAGGCGAGCTCTAAACGTGCCTGGCGATCCTCTTGCAGGGTACTCCAGACTCGCTTGAAGGTGTCCGGGGCCTTCTTCGCCGAATTGGCGGTTTGCCTCATAAGGTTGCTTTGCGCTTCTGCTGCAAGGGCCGCAGTGTGATCCTCCGCGCGGAGCAAGCGTTCTGTATTTCCATTAACTGTTATAACCCCGCGAGGTCCTGGCATTTTGAGCTTGAGGTATGCATAATGCGGTACCGCATTGAATCTGGCAAATGCGGTTCGTCCGAGTAGTGCGTGATAGCCACTGCGGAAGGGGACGATATCGAAGATTAACTCCTCGCTTCGGAAGTTGTCCGGAGATCCGAAGACCACTTCTAGTGTGATTGAGCCCGTGCAACAGGCCTCTACACCTGGGATGACACCTTTAAAGGTGGTTTTGGTGGGTTTGATCCTTGAGGGGTCTATGCCCATTTTGCGCATTGTATCCTGATAGAGCAGGTTCAGGCTGTTGCCACCATCCATAAGGACTCGAGTGAGGTGAAATCCGTCAATGATGGGGTCAAGGACCAATGCGGCAGAACCGCCATGACGGATACTGTTGGGGTGGTCCCTGCGATCGAAGGTGATCGGACAAGAAGACCATGGGTTGAACTTTGGGGCGACTGGCTCCATCGCATAGACGTCCTTCAGTGCGCGTTTCCGTTCCTGCTTGGGAATATGGGTTGCGTATATCATGTTTACCGTTTTCACTTGGGGAGGAAATTTCTTCTGTCCTCCTTTGTTCGGCGGCCGGGGCTCCTCCTCATCATCGCTATGCAGCCCCTTTTCCTTGTTTTCAGCATTCAACTTGCCGGCCTGTTTGAACACCCAGCATTCTCTGTTGGTGTGGTTGGCTGGTTTATCGGGGGTGCCGTGAATTTGGCACGAACGATCGAGTATGCGGTCCAAACTGGACGGGCCCGGATTGCTTATTTTGAACGGCTTTTTCCGCTGACCGGATTTAGAGCCACTGAATCCGGCATTAACTGCCGTGTCTTCGGCGTTGTCGCCGTTATTGCGGCGTTTGTGTCTGTTGCGCTGTGGCGTGCCGTTGCTATCTTTGGCATCTTAATTGCCAGGATCTCTTGATGTGTTGTTGCTGCGAGCCAGCCAGCTGTCCTCGCCCGCACAAAAGCGGGTCATGAGTGTCGTGAGGGCTGCCATGGACTTCGGTTTTTCTTGGCCGAGGTGTCGGGCGAGCCACTCATCGCGGATGTTATGCTTAAATGCCGCTAAGGCCTCGGCATCCGGACAGTCGACAATTTGGTTCTTTTTAGTTAGGAACCGAGTCCAGAATTTCCTGGCTGATTCCCCTGGCTGTTGGGTTATGTGACTCAAGTCATCGGCATCCGGTGGTCACACATAAGTGCCCTGGAAGTTGTCAAGGAATGCGTCCTCCAAATTCTCCCAACTGCCAATGGAGTTTGCCAGCAGGCTATTGAGCCAATGTCGAGCAGGTCCTTTGAGTTTTAATGGGAGGTACTTGATGGCATGTAGATCGTCACCGCGGGCCATGTGGATGTGGAGGAGGAAATCTTCAATCCATACTGTGGGGTCTGTTGTACCATCATATGATTCAATATTCACGAGTTAAAAACCTTCTGGGAATTCGTGATCCATTACTTCATCAGTGAAGCATAGGGGGTGTGCGGCGCCTCTGTGCCGGGCTATATCACGACGCAGTTCATACAAGTCTTGTCTGCTGTATTCGGCCCGGCCGGATTTGCTTTTAGTATATCCGGCGTGACGGTCGTTGTCACGCGTTGGGGCACGCCCGCATGATCCATAGATCAAACTTACATGTCCTGCTTTGTTTTCCAATATGTCTAGCAGGTCCTGCGTGTTACCCCAGGCCTTGGTATTTTTGTTTAACTGGCGGCGGGGTTCGGGCTGAACTTCGGCCTCATATGCCGCTTTGTCTCGGCCACGAGGTGGCCGGTCAGCCACATCATACGCTGGAAGCGTAGGCTTTAATGCTTCCTCCTCGAGTTGGGGTAGCAACCTGCGCTTTGTGTAACTTTTGGTTGGGCGCTCGAGTTCGTATTCCTCGGCCGCCAGGACCTCAGTCCATCTATCTGCTAGCAAATCTTGGTCAACTTGAAGCTGTTGTTGCTTTTTCTTCAGGCTTTTTGCTGTGGCTATGAGCCGGCGCTTGAAGCGCTCCTGTTCGACGGGATCCTCAGGCATGATAAATTCTTCGTCGCCGAGGCTCACCTCGTTTTCGGAGAGAGGCATGTAATTGTCATCCTCTGATTCTCCATCTGCTGCCTGTTCCTTAGGGCTAGCTTGCCCATCCTCCCGCTCGAGGCCTGGCTGGAGGGGATTGTCTTCGTGTTCGGCACTATCCGCAACATTATTGTCTCTTGTGCCGGTATCACCGCTTTTGCTATGGCGGGGCTTAGAGCGGCGCCGTTGATGCCGGTGTTTAGATTGCTTCTCGAGGGGATTATCCTTTGTTGCCTTATTGCCATTGCTTTCTTTGGGGGTGTCCGCCATGTATATATCGTATGATGAGGTGTTAGTCCAGCGCTCTGTGGGCGGTGGTTCCTGTTCTTCTCCTACATCGTCGTCCATACCGTCGATGTCTTCGGAGCCGAAATCAAGCATGTCGGTTAAGTCGTCGACAGTGGCTATTAAGTGGGTGGTGGGTGGGGTACGAATTTATTCCTCGTCCGCTTCCCACTCAAGCCGGACACAGTTCGGCCAATGGCCTCCTGACAAGGAAAGAGACCTTAATGAATTTAGCACATCGCCCAGGGGCGAGTGCTGAAAGATATCCACGGAGGAAAACTCCATGATCGGTGCCCAATCAGATTCGATAGGCATTGACGCAGGCGGTTCGGAGCCCGTGGCCGGGGACGAATCCAAGAGTCCGGCAACACAGGTCACATAGGAGGTGAAGTCAGTATTCGGCTCTATCGCCACTGAGTGTGCGGCCTCCGTGGCGGGGCCATCCACCTGTCCTCGGACGGCGCAATCTGCTCCGGATTGAGGGCCGGAGTAGCCACATGTGTGATCTCCTGAACACCATCCGATGGCAGAGCTAAGTCATGCTCGTCGTGACTGTGCGGCACACCTGACATGGGCTCGAATCCGTCGAAGACCAAGTCTCCGCGGATGTCGGCGGTATAGTTTAAGTTTCCGAACCTGACCTGATGGACAGGGGCGTAGCTCTCGATCTACTCCAGATGGCCAAGCAAGTTGGCCCGCAGTGCGAAGGCGCCGAATATGAAGATCTGTCCGGGGAGAAAAACCTCACCCTGGATCGCATCGTTGCCGATGATCGAACGAGCCATCAAGCCTTATGGTGACGGCACAATGGAACTCTCAATGAAAGCACCAATGTCGGTGTCAAAACCGGCGGATCTCGGGTAGGGGGTCCCGAACTGTGCGTCTAAGGCGGATGGTAACAGGAGGTGGGGGACACAATGTTTACCCAGGTTCGGGCCCTCTCGATGGAGGTAATACCCTAATTCCTGCTTGATTGATCTTGATGATATGAGCATTACAAGAGTTGATCTACCACGAGATCGTAGAGGCTAAACCCTAGGAGCTAGCCTATGATTATGATTGTTCTTGTCCTACGGACTAAACCCTCCGGTTTATATAGACACCGGAGGGGCCTAGGGTTACACAGAGTCGGTTACAAGGGAGGAGACCTACATATCCGTATTGCCAAGCTTGCCTTCCACGCAAAGGAGAGTCCCATCCGGACACGAGATGAAGTCTTCAATCTTGTATCTTCATAGTCCAACAGTCCGGCCAAAGTATATAGTCCGGCTGTCCGAGGACCCCCTAATCCAGGACTCCCTCAGACCCTTCCTGAAAATATGATGAATTTCAATTGGAAAGTTGACTGAGAAGATAGTTTGTTAGTTTTCAAGAAAGTTTAGGCTTTATACTTTGATGTTGTGTTGAATTGTTACTTGCTTATGAGAAGTTTTACGATAATAAGTATTGATGTTATAATAATAAGCATGATGCTACTATGTCCGTATTTTGTTTTTATCGATACCTCTCTCTCTAAACATGTGGACAGGATTTTCGATATCGGCTTTCGCTTAAGGACAAGCGAGGTCTAAGCTTGGGGGAGTTGATACGTCCATTTTTCATCATGTTTTCCTACTATTATTTATAATGTTTTTATGCACAATAACGCTTTATGGAGTAATTCTAATGCATTTTCTCTCATAATATGCAAGGTTTACACAAAGAGGGAGAATACCGGTAGCTGGAATTCTGGACCTGAAAAAGCTATGTCAGATATACCTATTCTGCACATCTCCAAATGAGCTGAAATTTACGGAGAATTACTTTGGAATATGTATTGGAGAAAATAAATACCAAAGGGGGCCACCTAGGTGCCCACTAGGCACCAGGGTACGTGTCGGGGATATACCCCATGGTATGACCCGGCAGGAGTTAAGTCAGATGATAACCCGGCAGGAGTTAAGTCAGATGATAACCCGGCAGGAGTTAAGTCAGATGATAACCCGGTAGGAGTTAAGTCAGATGATAACCCGGCAGGAGTTAAGTCAGATGATAACCTGGCAGGAGTTAAGTCAGACAATCATAAACCGGCCGACCATCATAAACCGGCAGACCATCATAAACCGGCAGACCATCATAAACCGGCAGACAGTGATAACTGGTTGACAGTCATAACCCGACAGATAGTGTTAACTGGTTGACAGTCATAACTCAGCAGATAGAGTCGCCTGGAGTTATGAAGCCCGAGACGAAATGAAGCCCAAGACGTTAAGAAGCCCATGAAGAGAAGTCAAAATAGTTTAAGGCTTAATCCGAGTTGGACTCTACATGTATCCCGCCCCTTCAACTTATATAAGGAGGGGCAGGGCTCCCCAAAGAGGCACAAGCAAAAAGCAACAATCTTTAGGGGTAGACATAACTGGGAGAGCCAGTTTACGGCGACTCTCTCGTGGTGATAATGAGACCTAGCCACAAACAACATGTAGGGTTGTTACCGGATGATGTTTCTCGGGCCCCGAAGCTGTCTAAACCCTTGTCTTGTGTTGCGTCTCTCGATTCCGCTCAACCCCTCTCAAGCTACCACATAGATGCGTTGGCCTTACGACTAAGTCCTCACACTAGGACATCTGCCATGACAAATCCACGACAGTTGGCGCCCACCGTGGGGCCTGCGCACGGTGGTGTTGAGTTCTTGGAGGGATCTGTTCCAGGGATAGAGAAGTTCGGAATTTTCTCGGATGAAGAAACACCGGTTTAAAAGGATCCGCGTCAGCTTTGTGTTCACTGATCCGGCTTTACGATATGTGAAATTTAAGTTCAAAAAAAGTTAGGGCAGCGTGGATGCGCCACTACAAATCGGCGAGATCAACAGAATCACAGGTCGCCGAGATCAATAGGAAATCCATCGGGCACTGCCATGGTCAGCTAAAAGCTATGTCTGAGATTGGTTCGTACAAGGATTGTCCCGAGGTGGATCCGTAAAAGTGCCTGCTTGTAGTTACCGCTAGAAGCTTGATTGAAGGAATTGCAAAGATCAGTCGATTTGAGGTACAAATCGCCGAGACTGACAGGTTTTTACGGTTCCGTTGTCCATATCCAAATCCAATTCGGAGATCGTACGAAGAAATCAAGTGGACGTACGGCTGCGTTGGAATCTGTTCCGGTCATTATGACAAACTAGTACTTGAAGCAGTACATGTGGAGCAAATCAAGGTCTCCGTGCTTGTAGGAAAGTTATTACTAATGGTGAAACAAGGGCAAGAGCATTACACGGTGGCTGGGTATAGCATGGGAAAATACTGGCGCCATGCCGGCCATGGGCTGTAACATTTTTTCACCATGCCCGGGTGCCGCCACAGGTCTACACGCTGTGACTCGCCGATCCCTCCTGCCCCGTCAACCACCGCCTGTCCAAGGGTTACCGTCGGTTCGTTCCCCTGCATCAAAGCCGCAGCAGTCAAACATCAGCTCCGACGAGCCGTCCCCGCGCCGGGTCACCTCTGTCAAAACCGCCACCGTGGGCCTGCCTTGACCCGCTGTCGTTCACGCGGTCCGGTCGCCTCCATCACCGCGCGTCAAACCGCCCTCGTCCCCGTGCGAGCACGCCCACGCAGTCACGTCGCCACCATCGCGGACATGCGACCCGTCGCCTTGTCATGACCCGTCGCCCCCCAGCCGGCCATGCTTCCGTTGGGTCGCCATGGTCACCGCTCGCTTCGAGCTACTGCAGGCCGGTCCTGTCTTGCCTTCAAGCCGCTGACACAGCCGCATTGAGCTGCTGTGAGCTGCCGTTCCAAGATGCCTGCTAAAATTGCTGTGGCTCTGCCTCGCGGTCACTGTCGCGCCGCCGGGACTGTTGTAATATCTGGCCGGCTGCCGTGGATGGATCCATCGGGTCTCTTCTCCCGTGTTGAACCGGCCATGGCCGCGCGCCGTTCCGCACGGCACCCTTCTACTTCTAAACCACTGCGTCGCCGGGTCACCGTCTGCATCCACGCCCTCACCAGTGCCTTCAACCACCGAGCTGGCCCCTGCCGAGCCGTCTCTGTTACGGTCCGGTGCCTCAAATCGCCTGACCACGCCTTTGCATCGGAGTCGCATCGTCCGGGCCGAGTTGACCCGACCTCGAATCACTTTCGCCGTGGTGTTAAGTGCTGAGCCGCCGTGCCTTGCCTCCGGACCACGGAGGACTGCCCTGAGTCGCCCTATCTCCGGTTCCAACCCGGACCCAGCCTCGCTGAAGCGCCGCCGGGCAGCCATGGACTCGCCCTGCTGCCTGGACCTGCCCTGCTGCTTTGAGCCGCCTTGCCGGTTCGACGCCTCTGCCGCGGCCTCTCTCCGAGCCGCCGCCGTGAGCCACCACACTCGCAGACTTGCTAAACCGCCCTGCCGGCTTGATGCCTCGGCCACGATCGTCTGAATCCGACTCGTCCTCTGCGCAGGCTGCACGCCCGCGGGCCTCCGGTTCGAGTCACCGCCCGTTCCGCCTTGCCCCCGCGGCTTTGCGCTAAGTCGCCGTCACCAAATCACCGCAACAAATCGCCCAGCTGGCTCCGCCCCGCCGGATTACCTCTGCCCGCTTCAGCTGGCTCCGCCCCGCCGGATTACCTCTACCCGCTTCAGCTGCCGCCCCGCCGAATTACCTCTGACCGCTGTTGCCCCACCGGATTACACCTGCTGTTCTGTCCCGCTTCAGTTGCTGCCCCGCCGGGTCACCTCTGTCTGCGGCCGGCGCCAGTTCTGCCCTGCCTGAGTTGTCGCCTCGCCGTGGCCTCGCTGCCTTCGCCTCCGCCTCAAGCCGTCTGCCTAGCTGGCGTGCCCCTGCTGATGTGGGTTTGTCGCTGGTGCATACAAGAAAATCAACACAAGTGTTTCTGTACGAGAAGAAACAGGGGAGTTTGAGCCGGTGGAATAAAACGGGGCCTGGATCCAACACAAGTGTTTCTGTGCCAATGTGTGGAGGCCACTGTACCTTGTCTTCAGAATTTTGCGGAACAGAGAGTCAGATGGGTATAGCTGAAGATGAGATTACAAAGAAATATAAGGAGGGGGCATATCCAGAGTTAGTAGTGCAGAGGATGTCCAGCATCTGTTTAACGGCAGAGACTTATGTGCATCACGGTGCAGTTTTTAAGTCAATCATGGCAGCAGCGCCAGTTTTAATAAGCCACCTGAGGGATTGACATCGTCAGCTGTTCGGACGGTTAATACCTCCAAAACATCACTTAAATGGTCATCACGAAGAGGGTCTCGTAAAGGTCAAACTATTACAAGTGCATTCAAAGTACTGCTGCAACAACCACTACCACGTACAAAGAGTCTATGTACAGATCATCTGTCTTTCAAAGATATCAGGTGATATCTATCTATGTCTGTTTTGTTAGTACATATTGTTTTCGTCAAGAAAAATCAATTACTTTGATTCATATATGTTGACATGCAGGACAATTATTCATTGTAAACGTGGTTTATACCATGGGTACGGAGCACGCGCTGGCAACGTCCTGCCCGGTGTTCGTCCGTGCCACATTACCTGGTGAATGGACGCGTGCAAGACGCCGCCTTTACAGCCTGGTTTACATCAACTTGCTAGGACCATGCCCGCGGCTGACTCCCCCGTCCGCGCCAGCTTACAATGCCGCGGCCAACTCATCTGTCCGAGCTGCCTCTGGTGCTACGGTCATCTTTGCTGTTCGTTTCTCGCGGCCTGGTCTACATCAACATACCGAGCCGCACCTGTCTGCATGAGCTATTTATTGCATATGAGCAAGTCACAGCTTGGGTAGCCCAGTTTTCTTTCAGCAAATTGGAGGCAAGTTATCATCAGCCGCTGTCTGCGCTGGATGGCTCAATGGACGTGCGCACAAATCGCTGCCACTACAGTTTGGTTAACTTCAAATCGCTAGTTGGAATGAACCATTGGCCGAGTTGCTGACGTGGATCATATGGGATCATTTATAACCCGCCGTAGTCACCTCAACCTTCTGTGGATTCACATCGTGCTATCAACACCAATGATATACAACTTATGCCGGTTTGTATCGCTGTCAAATATGGAGAATCTCAAGCCAACTCCTCGAGTCACCTTGAGACTCGGGGGCTACGATGATATGATTCAGCAAGTCTTGCCAGTTTCAGCAAATGCAATTGCCCCAGGATGTTGAAGGGAAAGATAACCCGGTCCCGGAGGCTACTGTTATATTGATGAAAATTTAAAGGCCGTCAGAAATATTCCGGCTCACAATGATGCTTCCGGTTTATAGTCCGGTTTAAGGGAAATCCCGTCTCCCACACAGCGCTGAAGCCCTTGGTATCTGGTTCAAATCCGGTTTAAGAGGAAACTATCTCTTGCAAAACTCTGACGCTCTCAATATCCGATTCAAAATCCCAGTTCAAGAAGAATTTATCTCTTGCAAAAAGTTAAAGGTTGCCGAAGAGGACCTGTTGCCGTGATGCGCGGTTCAAACATTGGTATCCTGCATTATTGGCTTATCATATTATTGATCACATGGGGGCTTCTGTTTATAAAACGGAGTTCTGATTACCCATTGATCCGGCTTATAAAGCCACATAAAAATCACTTGGGGGCTTGGTCGCATTCGAACCATAGCTACACCTCTTGATCGGCGCAAGGCCACCAGGAAAATCACTTGGGGGCTTGGTCGTATTTGAACCATAGCTACACCTCTTGATCGGCTCAAGGCCAAAAGAAAATTACTTAGGGGCCAAAGAGAGTGTTGCAAAAGCACAACTCAAACATAGGCACCCACTGAGCACAGCTCAAAATATTGCTTGGGGATTCTTTGCTCGCAATGAACAACAAATCTACACTTGTAATAGGCTATCAAGCCACGGCTTGGAAGCCAGGTGTATGCACCTAAAACCCCGGGTTATCCCGCCTCTTTAAGTAAGCCACTCCGTCCAGGTAAACCGGGTATGACCCGCCGAACTTTTGACAAGTCAATCTCATAGACCCTGAACTTGTCAAAGTTAAAACGACGATTGGTTAAAGATTGAGGTCCATCTTAAAAGGCTTTGTGAAATGGTTTAACTCAGCAGCCTGGCAGCCCATGAAAAGCTTCGATTTGGGGCCTCGCAACCCGTGAAAAGCCTCGACTACAAGTTTTCATATGCTTTTATTTGCCAAGTTTTTTCTCCTTTTATGAGATTTATAATGTTTTTGATAAATCGGTGTTTATTGACCTGACTTGGCTTTCAACTACAAGTTGTCAGTACATGATCAGTTATAATCCGGTGCTTATTAACCCAGCCTGGTTTTGACTATAAGTCACCAGTATATATTTGGATTGCGCCATTGGAATCATGCGCTTATAAATCATTGGATTGTATTATTCAAATCTTTAATAGCCAACATGGCTAGATTTTTTATGGTTATCAATAACCAATATTATGATTGAGGTTTTCAAAGTCGCTTTTAGCGCAATGGTTATTATTTTATCAATGGATATGATTTATTCTACAATGGAGGAAGTAGTCCCGGGTCGCTGCAGGCTTACGACCCGGCACTTGGGGGCTACATTATTTAAGTTGGATTATATCAAATATGCAAGTCTTATGTCGCTGCAAGCATGCACCATGACACTTGGGGGCTAATGCAAAGTCATTTTTTCCTCACCTTATTGAAGACCCGACTCATCACATTGTAATGAGCCGGCCCTTGGGGGCTACCAATTGCTCCTATCAACAATTCAAGGTACACAAACCTTATTCCATTATATTGAAGGATCCACTGCTCAGTTGGTAAAGCACGAAGCTCTTAATCTTGTGGACGTGGGTTCAAGCCCCATGATGGGGGTTACATCATCTGATGTTCTTTTCAAAGAAGTATTTATAAAGTCCCAGCTCAATATTATCTTACCGAGCCGGCCCTTGGGGGCTACACATTGCTGCTCAAAGTTTATATGATCATATTTATAAAGTCCCTGCTCATTATTGCATAATGACCCGGCCCTTGGGGGCTACACTGGTTGAAGTTTTTATAAGCATAAGGCAATTACAAGTCCCAGGTTGCTGCAAGCATGACAACCCGGCACTTGGGGGCTATATATGTGGAATACTCAGTTTATGACTAGTGACAGAGATGAACAAATTGGATTTCTTCAAGGTTGCAACATTTATATTGAAGCAAGTCTTAAGCTGTTACTACGTTCCCTTCTTAAGACTTGGGGGCTACAAGTGATAGGCATATAAGAGCGATGATAAACCGACGAGTTCTATATCCTTAAGCCGGCTGAAGACCAAATAAGGATTTCAAGGTCCAATATTTCTGTTAAGCATTGGGAGATGAGTCAAATGAATTATTCTTCATAATATTTTTCTGTGACAAACCAATGTCAGCAAATTGATTATGAAGCTGGCCTATTTACCGGATTTTCTAGAAGGAGATGACAAGGATTTAAGGATGCTCTAGATCAGTTTAACATGGATACATCCAAATTAAACCGGGGGCTAATGTCAGGGATATACCCCGCGGTATGACCCGGCAGGAGTTAAGTCAAATGATAACCCGGTAGGAGTTAAGTCAGATGATAACCTGGCAGGAGTTAAGTCAGATGATAACCCGGCAGGAGTTAAGTCAGATGATAACCCGGTAGGAGTTAAGTCAGATGATAACCCGACAGGAGTTAAGTCAGATGATAACCTAGCAGGAGTTAAGGCAGACAGTCATAAACCGGCCGACCATCATAAACCGGCAGACCATCATAAACCGGCAGACCATCATAAACCGGTAGACCATCCTAAACCGACAGACCATCATAAACCGGCAGACCATCATAAACCGGCAGACAGTGAAAACTGGTTGACAGTCATAACCCGACACACAGTGATAACTGGTTGACAGTCATAACTCAGCAGATAGAGTCGCCTGGAGTTATGAAGCCCGAGACGTTATGAAGCTCAAGATGTTAAGAAGCCCATGAAGAGAAGTCAAAATAGTTTAAGTCTTAATCCGAGTTGGACTCTACATGTAACCCGCCCCTTCAACTTATATAAGGAGGGGCAGGGCTCCCCAAAGAGGGACAAGCAAAAAGCAATAATCTCTAGGGCTAGACATAACTGGGAGAGCCGGTTTACGGCGACTCTCTCGTGGTGATAATGAGACCTAGCCACAAACAACATGTAGGGTTGTTACCGGATGATGTTTCCCGGGGCCCGAAGCTGTCTAAACCCTTGTCTTGTGTTGCATCTCTCGATTCCGCTCAACCCCTCTCAAGCTACCACATAGATGCGTTGGCCTCATGACTAAGTCCTCAAACTAGGACATCTGCCGTGACAAATCCACGAGAGTGCGCCTGCCCCCTAGTGCGCCCTAGTGGGTAGTGGGGGCCCTGGCCCACCTCTGGTGCCCATCTTCTAGTACATAAGGTCATTTTACCTAGAAAAAAAAATAAGGAGAGGACTTTCAATACGGAGTGCCGCCGTCTCGAGGCGGAACTTGGGCAGGAGCACTTTTGCTCTCCGATGGAGCGATTCTACCGGGGAAACTTCCCTCCGGGAGGGGGAAATCGAAGCTATCATTATCACCAACAACCCTCTCATCGTGGGAGGACCAATCTCCATCAACATCTTCAACAACACCATCTCATCTCAAAACCCTAGTTCATCTCTTATGTTCAATCTTTGTATCAAAACCTCAGATTGGTACCTGTGGGTGACTAGTAGTGTTGATTACATCTAGTAGTTGATGCTAGCCGGTATATTTGGTGGAATATTACATGTTCAGTTCCATTATGATATTTATTACTCCTCTGATCTTGAGCATGAATATGTTTTGTGAGTAGTTACTTTTGTTCTTGAGGACATGGGAGAAGTCTCATCATAAGTAATAATGTGAATTTGATATTTGTTTGATATTTTGATGATATGTACTTTGTGATTCCCTTACTGGTGTTATGTGAATGTCTACTACATGACACTTCACCATCTTTGGGCCTAAGGGAATGCATTGTGGAGTAGTTATTAGATGATGGGTTGCTAGAGTGACAGAAACTTAAACCCTAGTTTATGCGCCATTTCGTAAGGGGCTGATTTGGATCCATATGTTTAACGCTATGGTTAGGTTTTATCTTAATTCTTCTTTCGTAGTTGCGGAGGATGCTTGCGAGAGGGGTTAATCATAAGTGGGAGGCTTTTTCAAGTAAGAACAGCACCCAAGCACCGGTCCACCCACAACATGATGAAAGTAACTAGATGAAATTCCCGTGTGTCCTGAAGAACGCTTTGCTTACTATAAGAGATTGTCTTGGCCTTTCCTTTGCTACAAAAAGGATTGGGCTACCTTGCTGCACCTATTGTTACTATTGCTAGTTGTCACTTGTTACAAGTTATCTTGTTATCAAACTACGTGTTACCGACAATTTCAATGCTTGCAGAAATTACCTTGCTGAAACCGCTTGTCATTTCCTTCTGCTCCTCATTGGGTTCGACACTCTGACTTATCAAAAGGACTAGGATTGATCCCCTATACTTGTGGGTCATCACACACTGATGTCAATAATCAACTAGGTATGAATGTAAATACAGCAATACAAGACAACATGTACTAACAAGAGGAAAGCAGCGAGCAGCATAGTTGCAATATCCTAGGTTTTGTGGCACTGGTTCTATCGCCAATATAAGTGGGATGTTATCTGATTTCTCCGGTGCCACCACCTTTTTCAAGGATCTGGCCTGTACTCCTTTAGGTTCTGCAATAACCCTATCCCTTTTGGATGTCTAATACACAAGAACAACACTTGAATGGAAAAACATGGTATGATGATAAATGTAATATGTATTGATAATGGGTGGGCATAGCATCTTCACATATATGATGAGTAAACTAAGTAGATGGTGGTGCAAAGAAGTAGAAGAAACGCAAGACAGCTTACGCAAGTCACATGCAACCAATAAAGCCTTGCCAAATTAGAACAAACACCTTGTTGGGTGAACAGGATATGCCATTTGCCTTTAACTCCTTGAGCTCAGAATAGTCATTAGGATCATTTTCTGAACATGAATCTGTAGGTGGGGATCGTGTGGGCTTCATTGCATCCAGAATGGAACTCAATGCCTTGATGCCATGTTTGTTAGCCATTGCACTGTTCCACAATACTCTTCTGATATGCGCATTCTCATATTCATTATGATTTTGTTCAATATCCAAGAAGCATGACAACATAAATAGCAGTGAGATTATCTTTGTAATGCAGAGGATATTCTAATATAATAGGGGCTCCATGTAAACCCTTGTGTGCTATCACTGGATCTTGATGAGAGAGCCCTTGTGTGCTGTAATTTGGTGCGTATAATAATATAATATGGCACAACTACACATAAAATAGGCTCCCTGTTGGGAGCTCCAGAAGTAAGGATAATTGGCAGATGATAGGTTCATAATATATTGTATAGAAAGTTTATTGCCAAAGCATGATAACGAGAGTGCACAGAGAATTAGTATTCCAACATGTCTCTATTGTGGCGCACATGCATTTCAAAACTCACATAGTAACATTAGCTGGCCTATTAAATGTATGCTTTGGAAATATGAGTGGCATGTAGTTTAGCATGAAGGATGGAGTGCTGCTAGTACGACACAAAGCCACCAGGCAAATCATAGTGTATATAAAAGTGGGACACCATAAGCATCATAAATAAATCGGGAAAATGGAACTGGCTGGAAAATATGGGGTTGTATTGCCGCTACTAATCTAAAGCCTATCGATCACCTACAGGCCAGCTGTATTCACTTGAAGGCGCACTACTGTTACTATTGCTCTAGTCTCTCAAAGGCTGCATAGCTCCCAGAATTTCTTGGATATTATGGCAGACCAACTCAAATTGCTGAAAGCAACTAGCAGAAGCAACCAAATAGACCTGTCGACTGCAGATGTCCCTGCTTCCCTTCCTAACAAGGAACATATTGTACTTATTAAAGAATAACGTAAGAGGAACATGTTAAATAATAAAAGAGGAAGCATATTATGGAGATTCTGCTTCTTTCTATACAATGTTAGTTGCCCACCCATGATGAATCAAAGCACCCAAAGAAATGAAATTCCATGCTTTCTATCTCTATGTGGCCACGGACATTTGGAAATCTAAGTGGAGCATTAGCTGGCCAATTAAATGTGTGTCTGTTACAAATATCAATATCATATTCGTATTGGAACAACTAAGGTTTGAAAATATTATTGGTGTGTTGTTTAGCTTAAAGGGTGGACTGCTGCTAGTACAACACAGAGCACCTACACAGATCATAGTGTAGATATAATGGGAAAACCCTAAGCATCACAAGTAAAATTAAGAAAGTGGAACTTGCTGGAAAATATGTGCTAGTATTGCCGGTACAGCTAGAAAGGCTTTAGATACTGGCTCTCTTCAACTGAAGGCGCGGTAATGTTACTATCAGTCTAACGCTCAAAGGAAATACAACTCCCAACATTTCCTGGATATTATGGCAGGCCAACACAACCGACCGAATATACCTGTAGACTGCAAATGTCCCTACTTCTCCTCACTACAAGGAACATACTGTACTACTATTATACTTATTAAAGAAGATCAGAAGAGGCACATGTTAAGAGCAGATTTTGGATAATAAAATGTTTGTTGCCCATGCATGATGAACCAGAGTGCATAAGGAATGCAACTCCCCGCTATCTCTCTAAATGTGGCGCACGTTCTTATCGAAACTAAAGTAGGAACATTAGCTGACCAATTAAGCGTTCTCTGTTTTTGTAACATCAGCATCATATCAGATTCGTATTTGAACAACTAAGTTTGGGATTATGAATGGCATGTTGTTTAGCTTGATGGGTTGAGGAGCAGTGGTAAGCACCTAGGATGATGGTACTGAATATAAAGGGAATGGCTACATGCAAGTTGCCCGACATTCATCATTTGGGTGAGTCGACCATTTCAGGTAGTTGGATGAATGAAGATCCTACATATCCTAATCCTTCTTATTCATCACCTCTTCTTCTTCCCCAAACAAACCACCACACGGGCAGAACCAGCGGCCCCCGGCCATCCCTCTTCTCCTTCCTTCCCTCCGGCGAACTCTCAAAAATCAACTGACCCCAAATTGAAAAATAGTTGACTATCATTTAGCTAACATGGAATATAAAAGGGGAAAACCATAAGCATTGCGAGTATAGTGTTGAGCGTGCCATGGCGGATCTGAAGGTGCAAACCAGATAAGGGCTACTACGCAACCAATGTTTGCTTTCAACTAACAAGTAAGATTCTAAGTGATGGAAAAGAAATCAAAGTAAAGCAGGGGTGATCTATTTTCTTGTTGAGATGAATAACTTGACGAGATACGAAAGAGTACCACCTCTGGTGTGGTGCCGTGTAAGCATCTGCTGAGATGTTGAGGGTGCTGCGGTAGCGACGGCTGTCAGCAGCGTGGAAGTAGATCTAGGAGGGCAGACGATGCTGGGGGGATATGTCCCGATGCGATGGACGAGACGGTCGTAGGAGTGGCCCCGGTAAGTGGATGACAGTGCGGATGGAGTGAGAGGATGCAGTGCAAGGATCCTGGCCTGAAGCCATGGATGAGAGAGGTCGATCTCTTGTAATGGACGACGACGTCGGGGTATCAGCTCCCGCATGGTGGAGGAGGACGGTGGTGGATGGGGTGGTGGGCGGAGGAGACTTGGGTCGGGAGGGTGTTTTGGTGCCCATGGAATACGAATGAGGAAATGAAGGGAGAGAGGTAGGGGGACCATGTCTTCGGGATGCGCTTGTTTCAAATGCGAGGAAATTTACAAACTAACTCCCCGTTTAAATTTTCCGACATCACATCAATATTGGCCGGTTGGGGATAGGACGGTAAGCTCGCATACACCGAATATTTGTCGATGGAGATTTTGGCCGAGGAGAGTTTGTTTTGGCACCCACCATGTATGAATCGAGGTGAGAGGCATTTTTGGCCGAGGAGAGAATGTGTTTTGGGACCCACCGTGTATGGATCCGGGTGAGAGGCAGTTATGTCATGTTTGAGTGAAATTACAAACCTACCCCTATCTACACCTATACAAATCGAGCTGATAGCCTTTGCGTGTCAGTGATAGGCAGTAATTTCCATCTCCCAACGTGTGGTTATAGCCGAGGGGGGACTGGGTGTTTCGCCACTTCGTTCAAATTTTTAGAGAATTGGCCAGCCATAGGGCACCCATCTCACGCGCAACGCGAGTTGAGTGGACTGAGTAAACCTTTCGCACGTGGGCAGGGCTGACCGAGCCAATGCAATCACAAGATGAGCCCACCCATCATTGGACATGAAATTGACTGTGAGATAAAAACGATTTTACTGGGAGTGAAGATCCAATGGTGTAGCTACGACAATGTCCAGGAATGCCCCAATCAAGGGACCTCTGGGTGGCTGAGTTGCCCAATAGGTCAGAATAAGCTTGCACGTTTACCGTGCCAACTCAATTCGAATCCATTTAGTATTCCTTTTTTGGGTAGGATCCATTTTGTATTTGAATACAATCTATATACATCATTCATATGTATATATATAGTTTCGAAAGCACAACAAAGAATTCTGCTCCTTTATATATAAAATATGATTTACAAATGCAATCATCTCAAAATCATAAGGTTGAATTCAATTTTTTTTAAACCAAAATATGTTCAAATCGAATGTATGGATCACTAATATCAAGAAATTAAATAACATACATGCACGCAAATTCAAATGAGTACACATGTTTGATAGATCAATTTTGGTTCGAGTATGAATTACATGTATCATCATCTCTAATTCAAATATTTGAATCCCTTTTATGTTGACATCTTTTATACATGCAACTAAATATTTTAATCTCCTTTCACGCCCATCTCTCTCTAGCTCTCTCTCGTGTGCTCCTTCATGTAGCTATCACTCTCTTTTCTCCATCTCACCCACAGGCTCACTACATGTTTCTCCCTTTTACACAAACACGGTCTCTCGCCGTCTCTCTCGGTAAGTGTCACACTCTCTCTATCTTACAGGTTGCACGACTTTCATTATCTCTCACGTCTCTATCATTCTCTGGTATCACTATAGCTACCTAGCATTCTTTTTCACCGCCACACACACACACACACACACACTCTCACTCGGCTTTCACTTTGTCTTTCTCTCTAGGGATCTCTCATGCACCTATATCTTTCTAGATAGGACTCCTACCACTAAAATTACTCTCTCCGGCACACACACCATTTGTTGGGTCTCCTTTCCATCTTCACCTCCATTCCAAAACTGACATTATTAAATTTGTTTACCAACCAGACAAACTCTCTCTCTCACTCACTCACACACACACACAAACACACACACAACTCCCGCTTTCGCTCCCCCTCCCGACTATCGTGTCCCTCTCTCACACACAGAACTCTCACTTTCACACCCCCGACTCGTATCTCTCTCACAAACAGCCTCTAGATAGGTTATCCATCTACCACACACTCTTGCTTCCACTCTCTCATATATGTCTCCACTACTAGGGAAAATCCTAGCAGTAGCGCGGGTATTTGGCGTGTTAGTAGCTCGAGTATTTGGTGTATTAGTAGCGTGGGTACTCGCGCTACTGATAAGGCGCTATAGCTAACGTTTAGCAGTAGCGCGTGTTGACACGCGCTACTGCTATAACTACTTAGTAGTAGCGCATCTCATACCAGCGCTACTGCTAAGTGCTTTAGCAGTAGCGTTTTCCTGTCCATCACTAAAGAGCGCTACTACTATATTTTCTCATATATTTTTGCCACGTATTTCTGATGTTTTTGTATAGGTTTTATACTGTATTCCAATCATGTCATAAACATGCAATATGCTCATCCTATCATACACATAATAGTCTCATCATATCATCCAACACAGATCATGTCGTCACATCATAATCACGATATAGCTATACAAGTTACATGACATGTCTCATCATACATAATGTAGTAGTTCTTGAGGCGTCGGTTCGTATCCCTCTCTCGCACTAGCCTGAACCTATAAACTAACTACTGGTTGTCGCTCGGAAACCGGAAACCAGTACACCTGGGCCTGACACTCCGGCCACTCGTCGTATACTCCTGGCGTAGCACTTCTTCGTCATCGATGATCTATGCACCTGCATCATCACATGAGTCGATGGTATGCAACATATATAGTTGAGCAACAAAAAGAGACAGACTTGGCAAAAATAGAAGCAACATATCATAAGAATAAATAACAAAGTTCATCGTACCCAAAATGCCCTAACTAGAGTGATCTTCGCTAGTTGATTAGGACGGTTTAATTACATCACAAATAAAGTTTCGTTGTGCATAACTCAAAGTTTTGTCATTCAGAAAGTATGGACTAAACGGATCCATTGTCATATATTGACAATCACTTTAACATGTAGTGCCATCCATCCAAGTCAGGGAGATAGTCCCCGAGCTTAGTGAAAGGCTTCAGGTCGAGACGCTGAGCAGCTACACGTGTTCGGACGTCTTCCCGCGACATTTGCCCTTCCTCGTAGAACATCCCTGTTTTGTCGAGGACCTCCTTCGTGATGACTTGGGCAAGTTCACGCTGGATGTGATAGAACTCAGCTCGAAGTCGATGATCCGGGATATCTCCTACTGTCTTTGCCCATTCCAGAATATGGGCATCGCCGGATGTAGGTGACATGCGAAGGTTCTACTGATCCCGTCTGTACTCCAGCATGTGGTGTAGGACATAGAATCCATCACTAAGAGTATCACTCGGTTGCTGGATGCAGCAGAAGTCGGTCTTATGGCCGAAGGCGGGCCTGCCGTCCCTTTTCTTCTTGGTCCTTATCTCTCCATCCCGCACGCCGTAGAAAAAGATAGCACTGTCGAGAACAGACTTGATGTGGGTGTAAGCCTTTTTGTTCATGTTCTTTCACGAGTCCAAGTAAAGAGCGTGGAAGTATCGGGGGTAAAGGATGATGAGGACGGCGCGCCCGCCGCTGTGCAAAATAAGTACACCTCTAATTAATTAGCCTACACCGTGCAAATGAATGATTGAAATCGAAGGAAGGATATCCGCGCGGATGACTTACAGGGGATGATAAGGCACGAGAATCGTCTCCTTGTCCTTATTGGCGACCATGAAATCGACGATGTAGTCCCTGACGTATTCACGGTGCTTTGCAAAGACTGCCAAGAAGCCCTCGTGCATAAAGTACTGGTCAGCGACACAGATATAAGGTATCTGCTCAATCCCAATGATGTAGTTCATGTACAAGGCATAAAGGCGGACAAACATAAAATCTAGCTTCTTCAAGTGAAACATGTTGAAGATGTAACCGAATCGAAGGAAGAACTTCTCCGTGGGGATTGTGTCGACGTACGACCTTTGCCGCGGCACGTTAACCACGTAGAGTGGGTATCCTGGATTTTCCGAGGCGATGAGGCTTTTCTCTCTCCGCAGCACATCGTCATGAGGTCTCCTTAGATCGCCGTATGTGGCCTGTACCGCTGCCTTAGGTAGGATAGGTTCACCGGGGATATGCCATTTTGCCGCATCGGGGATAGGTATACGGTCTTGAACCCGAGGCTGCTGAGGCGGCTGGATCTTAGAATCAGCTTTGTTTCCTTTACTCGGTCTCTTCCTATGCTTCTTTGCTAACGGAAGGTCGTCTATAATACGTTCAGCTTCCAGAGGCGGCAATTCAGGCACCGACTCATGACGCTCAAACCCTGAGTACTCATACTGCTGAGCCATCAATCCTCCGTCATCATAGGCGCCAGTATTGACATACTGTTGAGTGTCATCGTCATCGTCATCCTCATCTATGGTGACATCATCAACGACTAATGGAGCCTCTTCCTCACCCCGTCCGCTATCACCCAGCACGACAGCCGATGCTAATTAGGTAGGTGGGGTGTTGATGTTCATACCTTGCTGAGGCTGCGTGGTCGTGGGTGTGCTCTCGGCCGCCTCCAAACGAAGCAGACTCTTTGTCCACAATAGGACCCACCCCTTGCAAGCGCCAAGCCGCTGCGGGGTCTCGTCATCATCCCCCTAGTACCAGAGGAGCCAAATTCTCGTGGCCCGGTTTGACACTAGCCGCGGAAACCTTGAAGATGTCAAGGGGGATCGGCAAGTTGTGGAACAATTGTTCCTTCGGCTTCATTATCGTCGCCTTCCCCACATCCACCTTCTGGTCACTGATGGAGTACAATATAGTGCACGGGGTTACGTCAGCCTGCAAAGACATGTCTGCGACGTGAGACATCCGAAAGGCAACGGAAACGGGACATTATACATTTATTGAAGAGGGCCGGTGTGACAGGTACCGTGAGAGCGTCGAGCTCAGACAAAGATGAAGCACCGCTGAGCATGTCCGAGACGGAGGACGGGCTGCTATGAGCAGGTGTGGGAGCCAGTGCAGGAGCAGGTGCAGGTGCTGGTGCAACGCTAGTCGAGCTGCTCCCGAAGAAGTCGGCGGGGAAAGTCTGCTACATTTTTATTTGGATTTTGCCTACTCCAACTGACGACGGCCGGAACCAAGACACCACACGAATCTGCAATCGCCTGTTTTGCGGCAACTACCGCTGTTGCGACTGTCTCAGCTGATTTCTTCTCAACCGCAATCTCAACCTTCTTGTCGATGTTTTCTTTAGTTAACCTCCGTCTTTCCTTTCTCTCCTCCGCGGTCTCACAGTAGTACTTCTTCCACCTGGCGCCGTCTCTGACACCGTGCACGCGTCCATACAATAGCCTAGTGTCCACCGGGAGTCGTTTCAATATGTTCAAGGCCCGGTTGAATGGGGTGTCCCACTTGGGCCTCGCTAACGCCTCAGACGGCGAGTCGCTTTCGGCCGCAATCCTGTGTTGCTCTCTCTGCAAAAGGAACAAGGATCGTTTACAAATATGACCAAACATGCAGTCGAATTGATCAGAAACTAAAATTACCAGTAGTCTCATGAACTTCGTCAATGGTACCAGGCCCTGAGGACGTGATGCTCCTGTGGGACGGTGAACTCCGCCAAGGGGTCTGGGACGCCCAGACTTTCGTGTTCCACATCCTCCTTGGCCCATATGGACCTCTTCCCCGCGTAACCACGGCTTCTGAGGTGGTGGCACCCCATGTTCCTCTTTTGAAGCCCCTTCATGTACTTTGACTTTTCTTTGGCAGCTTCGGCATCGCAAGCCGCCTTGAATATTTCAAACTGCTCTTCCGTGATTGTCGGATTATCCTTTACAATCTCAGAGTATGTTTCCTTTTTGTTGATGATCCTTGCTTTCACCCTTACTTTCCATACGGCCAACGCGTCGCTAAGCTTGCTCATGGCGCGTTTGTTTATCTTCTTCATTGCCAGGTCTTTATCTGGATCAGTATATTTATTCTCATCCGGCCGGGAATAAGAATACCTAGTGCAACTTCTTTAGGAGGGAGGGCCTCATATTTTCTATCTTCTTTTGTTTCTCATCGTTGATGGTGGCGGTTGCCCGTACGATGCAGCCTATTTGATTGTCATAGCACGATCGCGCTTCCTCAGGCTCTTTTGGCTCAAAATTGCCGTCGTCCACCTCCGTGACCACCACTCTAGTAGTGATGAGCTGGTTTAGGCGTGGTTGCCTCTTAGGTTTTGGTTCAATACCGGCTCCACCAGTCTCGGCGCCGGTCTCAGTCTCAGCACCGGTCTTGATGTTGGTCTCTGTCTCCGATGCGACAGGTGGGCCCAACAACAACAACCGTTGATCGTCGGCAAGGTTCAGAAATTCGTCTGCCGCCCGGTAGACGTCGTCGCAATCACCATAACCCTGTCCTTCATCATTGCTAGTCATGTTTCCTACGATTAAATCTAGTCAATTAATTCTAGACCAAATAAAATGAATAATTACACAAAAAAGGCGTGTGTTTTGCAGGAACGTTGATTCCTTCCCAGTGCGCCAAATCCCGGGCACTCGATATTGTCCTAGTTTGTAGCACAAGTCATGCCGAAATTCACGGAAAATGTGGCATGACCTTTGCTAAAAAGTGGACAAATCGAGCACCTGAAATTTGTCGGAACGGAAATGAATCAACATTCCGGAAAAACATAGGCCACTCGGCTTCATTCCCTAGAAACAACAAAAGGCCACTTGGGCACAATCGAACCACTTCAATGAAAATATATAACATGACCACTTCGATGAAAATATATAATCAACAATAAAGTCTAGGACGGGATCATCTTTAAAATAAAACTTGCCTAAACCTTGAAAAATAGTGGTCTTTTCAAAAATAAAAAACCTTTGCAAAATGACCTCACTAAACACTTCTCTGCCTAGGACAGAACCCAAATTCTGTTCTAGCTATTCCTCTCTCTCACACACACACACATTATTTTCTCTAACCCTTCTCTGCCTAGGACAGAACCCAATTAAATTGCAAAGGAACTCCATTTCTCTAACCCTTCTGACCTAATGCTCTAAAATAATTTTTTGCTCTAACCTAGCCAACCTAGTTAACCTAGATTGTTAACCTAACGAACCTAATTAATCTAGCTAGTTAACCTAGTTTACCTAGATAATTAACCTAATTAAACTAGTTAACCTAGCTAGTTCTCTGTCAAAGCCCTAAATAATTTTTTGCACTAACCTAGATAATTAACCCAATTAAACTAGTTAACCTAACTAGTTCTCTTTCAAAGCCCTTACTAAATTTTTGCACTAACCTAGATAATTAACCTAATTAAACTAGTTAACCTAGCTAGCTAGTTCTCTGTCCAATGTTTGTGCTATGCAGGAGAGAGAGAGGAGGGGCGGGGCTTACAGAGGATGGCTCCGGTGGTGGTGAGGGAGGCAGTGGTGGCGAGGGACGCAGGGGCGTCTGCGGTGACGGCGAGGGAGGTAGTTGTGGCGAGGGAGGAAGGGGCATGGACGGTGGCTCCGGTGGCGCCGAGGGCGGTTCCGGTGGCGTTGGTGAGGCCACACGGCTCCGGTGGCGTCGACGGCGCGCGACTCTAGTGGCTCCGGGGGCGTCGACACCGGCAGGAGACGGCGGCGAAGTGGTGGGCGAGGGATTTGGGGGAGAAGTGGTGGCCGGGGGGAGGGAAACCGCGCGGGGGTTAAGTCAAACGTAGCGGTAGTGCTGGAAGTAAAAACGCGCTATAGCTAAGTTAGCTATAGCGCTTTTTACAAAATGCGCTACTGCTATAGCTATTTATTTTCCTTTTATTTTCTTATTTCCTTTTCCCTTTCTATAGCGGGGGTCTAAGAAACATGCTGCTGCTATATTATCTATAGCGCCTCTCATGAACAGATGCTACTGCTATGCCTTTGTCCTTTTTTTCTTTTTCATTTATTTGTCTTTACATTTTCTTTTTTCCTTTCTCCTTTTTCCACTTATTTTATTTTCATATACTTTTTTGTTTGTTTTTCATTTTATTTTATTTTCATTAGCAGTAGCGCTTTTCACCATAAACGCGCTGCTGGAATAAGCTTAGCGCTAGCGCGGTTTTTCTAAGACCGCTACTACTATGTGTAGCCTATCCGCTTAGTAGTGGGAATTTTAGTAGTACCGCTTTTCCATGGAGATGCGCTACTGCTACATTTGTATCTGTAGCACTGCTAACCTGCACGCGCTACTGCTATATAGCACTAAAGCCCTTTTTTAACAAGCGCTACTGCTAAAGTTCAGTGTATAAGGTTTTCCCTAGTAGTGCTCTCTCACGCTCCTTGCATCTATGTAGATATCTCATCCCTTCTTGAGACATGCCATCTTGATCGTGCACACACACACACAGACACACAGACACACTATCGCCTCATTTTATGTCGATACCTCTTGCACACACACTCTTCGTGTCTTTATCACACACGCACTCCCTCCTCCTCCCCCCTCTCTCTCTCTCACCACACACACATGGGCTTTTTGCAACAATATCCCACTTCTTGAATCTTGAAACCAACCACATTCCTCCCTTATCTCATCAAAACAGCCAAAGGAATATATTTTGAGTGAAACATAAGATCTTTTTAGTGATATATGTATATCAAAGCTAGACAGTTTTCTATCAAATTTGTGAATATGTATTACTCTACTTCGGATGCATTGCAACGCACTGGCAAATTGCTAGTTATTATTATTTCTTGGACACCAGACAAACGCTGGAGTACATATACGAAGAGAAGAGGTGCACGCACACAGTCAATCTCTCGCTATCTCGCACACATGAGAGTTACGTAAGGCACCGTAAACAAATAAACCCATAGGTGCACGATTGCAGCATGCACGTGTACAGGGTACGTGGTGGAGTGCGCCTTTATAGGAAGAGTCAGCTCCCGTGATGATTTGATCCGCAGGAGTTGATGGTCGGGGACCACACGTGAACGACCTGGAGGCGGTGGCTCGCAAGTCGCCACTGATCGAGTTGTCATGTTAAAAAAATCTTTTTTAGCGGGGTAAGAGTTCTGATTTTCTAGGGCGCGTTTGCCACAGCCCTAGATCAGTCTTTGTTTTTCTTTGCTTGATCACCATGTCATCATGTTCAAATTCAAGTGAATTTGAATTGGGGATGTTCAAACCCTAGCATCAAAAGGAATTCAAATAGGTTCAACCTAAAAATATTTTCCATGAACCTGAAAGGCCCTTCATAAATGTTCATCATTTTTGTTTTGGTCCAGAACCTCTGTCAAGAATGGTGCACATATTTCTAGGACATTATGGATTTTTGAGTTAACTCATATTGTATTTGAATTGGAGCTATTAGTTCCTGTAAAATATTTGGTAGCTCCAAATATTCTGAAACTTGGTGAGGGCCTCTGGTTTAAATCAGATAGTGGCCACAAAAGTTTTCAGAATTTTATAAAGTGGTTTGGTATTTAAACTAAATCAATTTTTTTACAGAAATAGAGAAAAAACAGAAATAGAAAAGAGATAGGACTTACCTGGCTTACCTGCAGCCCACCTGGCGGCCCAGCTGTGCAGCCCAGCCCACCTGGCTTTCTGCCAGTCGTCTCCCACCTCCTGCCAGTGGGCAGGAGGGCGCGTGTTTGACGTGCACGGGCACACGCCCTCCACCTCCTGCTTGCCGCCGCTGCCCCGACGCGCCTACGAGTGCCACACAACCCCCTTATCACTCTCCCCCTCCCTCCCCTGTCTCTCCCTCGTCCGCCCCTCCCCCCCTCGAGCACCACCGAACGGAGCTCGTCGCTGCCGTTCACCGCCACCGCGTCCACCGAGCTCCCCTCGCCCCTCTGCTATTTCCAATGGGTCCGCATCGATGCTGTGGAGCACCAAGAAGAAGCACACACCCGCGGCACGCCTGAAACGACGCCATCATCGCCATCTCCAACCTCGGGTGCCGCCCTTCATCGCCGTCAATTCGCTCCAGACAAGCCGTCCTCGATCCCTCTTCGACGCCCCCTGCACGCGCCGTGAGCACCTGCGTCTTTCCCCTCTCTCCCAGTAGTGTAACTCATCCTCTAGCTAGCTCCACAGCCGGACCCAAAAGCTCACCGCCGCCCGCCCTTGTCGCCACTGTGGCCTGAGCTCGAACGGGTCGCGCCCGTACACCGCACCGAGCTCCTGGTGACCCCAGGAGGCTGCCCAGCACTTCACTTTGCCTGCCGGTGCTACACAACGATGTTTTCGCCGAGGTCTGAACTCCGGCCACTGTCGTGAGCTCCATTCCGGCGAGCTCCGGCCACCCCAGCTCCAGCCGCCACCACCTCTGGATGCACCGCACCCCCAGCTACTTGTAGTCGCAAACCGCGTCCGAAACCGTCCCCTGTAGCGCCTTCCCGCGACATCTCCGTCGTCGGTTTTGGTCATCGCCGGCGGAACTCCGGCGAGAGCCGACGTGTCGCGGTCATGAGCGCTAATGCCAGCCAGCTAAACCGCCCTTGGACGCTGACAGTGGGCCCCACAACAAGTCAAAGCGCGAGTCAACACGGGATTAGCCCCTTTGTCACTGACCAGTGGGCCCCATAGGTCAGGTTTGACCTGGACCGGCCCTGTTGACTTGTTGACATCATACCGACATCATGCTGATGCAGTAAAGGATTTTCTGGATTAAAATGACTTAAATTTCTAACAATCATAGAAAACAATCTGTAACTCCAAATGAAATAATTTGTATATGAAAAATGATCTAAAAAATCCAATCTTTCCGTCTGTACCATTTCATGCATGTTGGAGCAACTTAAAGTTGCTGAATTGGACCAAAATAATAATTGACATTTGAATTTCACATATGGAGTTTGAAGTTGAACCTTGGGTTCAAACCAACTCCATTTAAATCGTTGCTAGCTGCATTAGCTCAGATCACAGGATATTGCCATGTCACATTCATGCACCATATTGTTGCATTACATTGATTGTGTTCCCTCTCGTTTGCCGGTGATTGTCTCCTCTCAGTAGACGTGGTTCCGACGATGAGTTCGATGACACCGATGAAGAGCTATACAATCTTCAGAAGTGCCAGGCAAGCAAACCCCCATTGAGCATTCCGATACAATCCCACTCTCTCACTCTGGCTCTCTTTTACTGCATTAGGACAACAGCGATTCAACTATTACATGTTGCGTGAGTTGAACCCCATTCCTTTGCATGACCTGTCTTTGCCACAGTAAATAGTTGAAACCCACTAGCATGAGTAGGAGTTGCTTGAGCCATGATGTGCCTACTCATTCATGCTTGCTTGATATGCCTGCTATGCTTAGAGTCGTGTCAGGTCTGGTTCATCTGGGTGATGGGCTAGAGTGAAATGGTTGTGTCGGTGATGAGAGTGAAGTGTTGAACATGTTTTGGTAAAGGTATCAATGAGAGGCCATGTAGGAGTACATGGTAGGTTGTTTCATTGGAACCGTCCCTAAGAACTGAGATCTGTATGTGTGATTTAAGATCAGCTACTACCACGCATTGGGCCCTAAAATATGACCCCGCTCGACTTATTAACCCCCCTTGTCCTCTGTCCAGGAGTTGCAAGTAATTTCTGGTGTTTGTAGTTTACTGGAGGCCGTGCGCAGCGCTAACCCTCGGGGTGGGCTGTGATGCGGCAGGTACGTGGAACGGTGTACCGGGACGCCCGTTTGGTGCCTCGGGAACCCTGCACACATCATTCGGGGTCGTAGTGGAAACCTCGGCCAGACTCCATGCGGATGGAACCTGAATAGGTGATAAACCTGGACTAGGGACTTAAGTGATTAGTCCGGTCGTGGTCTACACCCATGTCGGCTTTTGCTTGAAGTCTGCCGAGCACATGTCGTGTGCAGACGCTAAGTGGTGGAAACATGTGTGAAGAATTACACCCCTGCAGGGTTAACATCATCTATTTGAATAGCCGCGTACGCGGTAATGGACTACTGGGTTGCTTATACAGTTCATAGACAAGTGAAAGTGGATACTCTAAAATGCGCAAGATAAGCGTGAGTGCTATGGATGGCCTTCTCATAGGGAGACGGGAGCGGATCCATAGTGGTGTATTGATATGGTGAATATGTGGACTCATATGCACCACCTCAAAAGAGTTACCAGCAGTCGTAGTACAGGATAGCCACTGAGTCAAAGCTGGCTTGCTGCAGTTAAACTCCACCACCCCTTTGTTGATACTAATGCCTATGTAGATAGTTCTGATGTAAGTCTTGTTGGGTACATTTGTACTCACGTTTTCTTAATTCATGTTTTGCAGAGAGACTTTAGTCTCACTAGTAGTTCCGCGTGGACTTTGACGTTTAGCTTGTTACCTCAGCTACGATCTTGTACCCTTGGGAGGATCTTGTAGATAGTCAGGCTCTAAAGCCTTCTTCCTTTTTAGATTTCTGTACCCAGACATGTTTATGCTTCCGTTACCTGTATGCTCTATGTGTTGGGTCATGTGACCCATGATTCTAATTCTTACTATGTATGACTCTTCAGAGCCTTCTGAATAAATACTTTTAGTCGTAGAGTTTTGTTGTGATGCCATGTTGTATTTGCACATATCGAGCATATTGTGTGTATGATTTTGAAATGCTTGGTATGTGTGGGATCCGACAACCTAGTTGTTTATTCTTGGTAGCCTCTCTTATGGGGAAATGTCTCCTAGTGCTTCCACTGAGCCATGGTAGCTTGCTACTGCTCCGGAACACTTAGGCTGGTCGGCATGTGTCCTTCGTACATGGGTCTGTCCCTTCGGAGAAATGTCACACATTGTTCCTTTTAGTCCTTCTAGCTTGCTACGACTTGGGTTCATACGTTGATGACCGACACGTTCGTTGCTGGGTCATGTATGCCTGTCCCCGTAAGTTAGTGCCACCTTGGGTGTACGACTAGTCATGTCGGCTCGGGTTCTCTGTCATATGGATGCTAGCGACACTATCATATACGTGAGCCAAAGGCGCAAACGGTCCCGGGCCAGGTAAGGTGGCACCCGTGGGAATATCGTGCATGAGGCCGCAAAGTGATATGACGTGTTACATGCTAGATCGATGTGTCTTAGGATCGGGGTCCTCACAGCGTTATACAATTTTTTAAAATGATTGGTATGGAGCAAAAATGGAATTCATCACTACTACCTCTGTCCTAGTTTACTAGTCCCCATCATATTTTGGATCAAAGTTTGACCATGAATTTTATTTGCAAAATGTGATTGCAAAATGAGATTTTCTTATACCCAAACATAAAAGGATTGGAGGGAGTGATTGCTCTCACACTATGCCAGTGCGGACGTGACCTCTCACCGGCACAGGCATTAAACCGGTGCTTGATAACCCACAAGTATCGGGGATAAATTGTAGCCTCTTTCGGTAATTAAGAGTGTGAAACCCAACGAGGAGCTAAAGGTAGAACAAATATTCCCTCAAGTTCTATCGACCACCGATACAACTCTACGCATGCTTTACGTTCGCTTTACCTAGAACAAGTATGAAACTAGAAGTACTTTGTAGGTGTTGTAGGCTAGCACTACAAAAAAAACACTTCCGTGATGATACGTGTTTGTCACAGTAGTTCATGTTTTCTGTCATGCATGTACATCCATGAAAAATTTATGACAGAATCAAGATAGTCATACCTGTGCTGTCGTAGAAGTGTTCCATGAAATTACCAAAATTGTCATCACGGAAGTGTCCACTTCCATGACGATAAATTGCGCATCACAGAAGTGCTTTCGTCAAGGGTGACCGACACGTGGCATCCACCGTAACGGAACGCCGTTAAGCTATGGGGTCCGGTTTCGGATCCGATAACCCGTTAACAACCCCGACCAATGGGGATTTTCCATGTGTAAAATCATCATTGGCTGGAGGAAACACGTGTCGGCTCACCGTTGGGACAGATGTCATCCACTCATTGGACCCAAAGCGCCTATGATACGTCGACACGTGGCACGGCCCAACAGAGGCCCATTCCTGTGAAAAGGCCGACCCGTTTGACTTGGTCAAAAGGTGGCGGGCCGGCACACGGCAAGCCTGTTAACAGCCTGTTCGCATATAGCCCATTTATAGCCCGCTAACCCAGGCCCGTTTACGGCCTATCCGAATTAGGCCTAGTAGCGTCATCTGGGCCGTCCAATATAATTCCAGCCCGTTTTAACTTCCGGCCCATGTATGGCCCATGACGTCTTTTGGCCCATATGAGGCCCTTAGCAACCCTCGGCCCATTAACGGCCCGTGGTAAAACTGGCCCGTAATGAACAGTGTATCACTTTATACCCATTAACGGCCCGTGGTAAAACTGGCCCGTAATGAACAGTGTATCACTTTATACCCATTAACGGCCCATTATTCCGTTGGGCCATTTCCAGCCCATGTTATCTTTCGGCCTTCTCTGGGCCCATTTATGCTTGGGCTCATTTCCAGCATTCATTTACTTTCGGCCCGTTACTATCATTTTCTGCTTGTGGGCCAAATACAGCCCGTGGTTACAGTCGGCCCGTTTGTGGCCCGTTAATACGTTGGGCCGTTTTCATAGCGCCATCAAATACGGCCTATTAACGACGACTCGTTATGGTCGGCCTATGAACGTACGATTTCAACTCTAGCCCATTTACGACCATAATGTGGTCTGTTATTGGCCCATGTTATGCCAACCGATCATACGGCCCGTAGAAGGCCCATTGATGATACGGCCCGTAGAAGGCCCATTGTGTCTATGCCCCGTAGAAGGCCCATTTATTCTACGGCCCTTAGAAGGCCCATTGGTTCTACGGCCCGTAGGAGGCCCATGTTAACTACAGTAAATATGTAGCCCATTGTTAATGTGGCCTAGTTTTAAAAAATAGGTTATTCCGGCCACTAGCAAACCGCGGAAAAAGAACTGCATTGACTACAAGAAAACAAATAAACAAGACAACGGAAATAAATAAGCAAGCAACTTACGCTAGGCTATCACGACTATTACACATATTACATCCACTGGGCATCAAAGTTCGCCAGAAGTGCAAATATAGGGAACAAAGCAGCATATAAACGCCGCAGCAAAACAAGTCCAGAACTGAAACCACTTCAGAAGAGCTCAAGAAACAATATCCTGGGTACCCACAATGCTGGCAAGATGCTTAGCAAGCTTATTAACTTTCTCTTGTTTGGCGCTTAAATCCTCGAGCACTTGTTGTTGCACCAGAAAGTATGCATCTGCATTCTGCAGGGACTTCCTCAGTCCTTCGGCTTCCTGTCGCATAACATTTGATCGATGTCTTTCAACTTGAAGTTGAGACTCAAGAAGCCGAACTGATACAGGCAGCGAGTTCGAAGAGCTGGTGCCAGCAGTAGTAGCCAGTAACTCGAACACTACATCAAGACATGACTTTGGGGTTGTCTCAGTGTCTCTAATATAGTTTTTATCAGCTTTCTTGGAGAACAACAGGGATGTCTCACTATCTTGAACCTGATCTGCATTACTTCCTTTACCATTGCATAATGGGGTACTCTTCTCCAATATTTTATCTGCGTTCTAAAGGAGAAACAAACAAACACATCACAGGTTTACAATGTAGTATATGAAACTCATTTTGGTAAACTAGTTCAGTAGTAAGGTGGACAGGATAACAACATGAAACAAACAGATATCTATGTAGTATGGTCACTGTATGGTCTATATCATTCTAGTTTATGTTGCCAAATCAAGATAGATACAGTTCGAATCATATCTATTTAAGACAAAGCAGCATAGACAGAATATAAGTGTGGGAAACTACACAGCAATAACAACACTTGTAATGTGCATGGCATGAGAACATAACTGTTTATTCAATTGAAACTGAAATCAACATAGAGCAAGTTACAACAACAAACGCGTTAAAGGAACAGGTTTAAAACATACCTGTTGCGCCATTGGAGTTTCAATTGCATCCTTCAAATTTGAAATTAGTTGGTATGAGTAAATACAGTGATGCAAGAGCAAAGTAGTATGAACCATAGCTACATAAACTGACCTGAGAACAATCCTTCTTCTGCTTTAAGCGTTGACTTGGGGTTCGGAGTGGTGGTCCTCGTGCTTTGGGCACTGCAATTGCCTTACTAACTGCTCGTGTTTGGGTGCTCTGTGGTTGAGACGGTGTTGTGTCAACGAGAACTTGGTTACTATCTGCTAGGGTTGGGGTTAGAAGGGGTGTAGCTGGTTCTCTGTTCAACTGGGTAGGGGTACAATCTGCGTGAGTCTGGGTTATGTGTGGTGGGGCTGGTTCTTGGGCAAGTACAACCGTGGTTCTATCTCCATCGACAGGTAGCACGATCTTTTCTGAAGACTGTGTTTTTACTCCCATAGAAACTGCCATCACCCCCTCCAATTGAAATGGCTGATAAACAAGAAAAGTAATTGAATGTACAGACATTGTAAGTTAGACAGGTGCAATGGATAGTAGGGAAGAAAACAGGGCATGAAATAATTCACATTTATGTTGTCTAACCTAACAGAATAGCAGGACATAATTTCAAATATATGAGGGCTAATTAAATAGGATAGCATGACACAATTTCACATGTATGATGGCTAACTAAACAGGATAGAATGAAATACTTCAAAATATGATAACTATGTAAATAGGATGACATGATATAACTATATTATGTCTTTAGAAAATGGGGTGGCATGCCATAATTCAGATACATGCTGTCTATGTAAACATCAAGGCATGATATAATTCAAATATATGATTTATATACTAAGGAAGTGAGCAGAGGGCAATCGTATATATGATGTGTCAACTAAGGATTGTGTATATGATGTAAAAACTAAGCATTGCAATACAACATATGCATGATATGAGTAATATAACCCTGCCAAGTTTGAGCATACACCTCAAGGGGATAATAGGACCGGTCATCTGCCTCTGAATCCTCCTCTGAAGAGCTATCTGTAACCAGCAACATATCTGCTTCACCAGGTAGCATTGTCTGCTCTGAAGACCTTGTTTTCACTCCAGATTTCTCCATCACCAATTCAAATGGCTAATGCATAGGAAGAGCAGTTGAATGTACAAACATTGTCCACAAAAGCAAAGAGAAATACAAAAAAAGGACGGCATGATATAATTCACATATATGACGCTTGGCTAAACAACATGGCATTGCATAATTCACATATATAATGCCTTGCAACAAGATAGCATTGCATAATTCACATATATAATGTCTTGCAAAAAGATGGCATTGCATAATTCACATATCTGGTAATTAGACACTAAACAGGTGGCATTCACACAAATCATGTCTAAACTAAGCAAATGACATAGCAATGCAAGATACCATACGCACGATATGAGCAACATAACCCTGCCAAGTTAGAGCATGCACCTCAGGGGGGGAATAGGACTGGTCATCTGTCTCTGAATCCTCCTCTAAGGAGCTATCTGTAACCAGCAAGACATGCACTTCGTCAGATAGCATTGTCTGCTATGAAGACCTTGTTTCCACTCCAGATTTTTCCATGTTAGTGCCGAATGGCTGATGCACAGGAAGAGTAATTGAATGTACTAAAATTGTTGACAAATTTAACACGTAATAAAAAAATGATGTCATGATATAATTCACATATAAGATGACTCGCTAACCAGGGTGGCATTGCAAAATTCACATATATGATGCCTGGCTAAACAAGATGGCATTGTATGATTCACATATACGATAAATAAACTAAACAGATGGCATTGACACAAAGCATGTCTAAACTAAGCAGATGACATCTTTGATGTATACAGTAAGCAATGCAAGGCACCATATGCATGATATTACCAACATCAGCATGCCAAGTTAGAGCGAATACCTCATGGGGTAAATAGGAGTGGTCTTCTGCTTCTGAATCCCCCTCAGAACAGTTATCTTCCTCTTGATTACGATTCGAAATGGGTGGAGGGGGGCTGCCTTTGCGCCCACCATGGAGCGACATCTGCATGAAATTTTATTGCCACGCAAGGCTCGTCTCTTTTGCTCTACATGTTCAGTTCCATTGTGTACAATAACTGACATGCATAGGAACAAAACATAGTGAGATTATGTAAGGAGTGCATGCACAAATCCAGAATGAAGGTAGCAAACTGTGGATAGACCCAAAACCAATGATAGCAGGCAGATAATAGCTTTAGTTAAAAAATACAGATAATGGCTCCTTTAATGTTTGTTTGCACCCAACATGAAACTCATAGTAGACACCCGAGATTAACCAGATAGTAGACAGATAGTACTGATTGCTGCCCCAATATGTACCTCACAACCATTTAAAAACTCACGTTTTAGCATAAGTTTGGACATGAGTCGGAGTCTAATAGGTGAACACGACAATAAAGTAGCATGTCATCATATTAAGCGATGCATAACGTAAGCAGACACGGAAGAGTGTTGTCAGAGTAATGGGCCATGGGTAGCCGAACCCGAGCCCCATAACCTTTCGAGGCATCGGGGCCGGCCGCGCCCCTCAAGATGCCAAGATGAAGCGCCGCCTTCTGGTAGCCGTCTGGCCGAACGGCCAGCTGCTGGAAGACGGCCGCGCTTAAGAAGACGGCTCCGAGACGGGCCGACTCCTGGCAGGCGGCCTCCAGAGAGGCCGGCTCCTAGCAGTCGGCTCACGGTGCCCTCAGAGTCTGAGCCCCCATTAAGAAGACAAGACAGGATGAGGCTACAGTGTAGCCCATCACCCCTGAATCCAGGGCCGGGCGAGGCCACAGTGTTCCGTACAAGCGGAGATCCCCACCCAGCGCGGCACTGTTGCCACTCCGCCCCTGATGTCACCCTTGCTAGGCAAAGCCCTGCTCCCACGACCGTCTGTTGGTACGACCCAAGGACGACGGGCCCCACCGATCAGCGAGAGCCCGGAAGACGGCTAGAACCCCACCAGTCGGACCCGAGGGAGGTCGGCCCCCAGCAGTCGGCCCGCCCCTTCCTCGGGGCCCACGCGCCATTAAACAGACAAGACATAGAGTGGCTACAGTAATCGCCCGCCAGGCGGCGGGGCTGTAGCCACGCTCCCCTGACCGAGCTTGCGTCATTAGCATCACGGCTACTGTGATCAGCAGCCGACAAGACCCGCGAGCGGCGGGGGCGGCCTGTCGGCTCCGTACCATACCGCTCGGTGGGGCCCACCAGGCGGCGGGCCCCAGCAGCCAGCGGAGAAGCCGGCGACCAGAGAGACTGACAGCCGGGTCCTACACCCGGCCGGATTACTATTGTACCCCTGGGGGGTAGGCCTATATAAACCCCCCAGGGCACCCATGCAAAGGGTTCGAACCTGCTAGGACTAGACTCACACCTAGAGGAGGAGAGAGCGAGCCTACCTTCTTCCACCTCTAGCAAACAGCTCAAGGAGCACCATTGTACCACTAGTGCCTTAGTGATCATGTGGAGACCCCGCAGAGCAGGACTAGGGGTGTTATCTCTTAGGAGAGCCCCGAACCTGGGTAAAGTGCGCCGGCGTTCGTGTCTGCGCCTCATCCCGCTTCCAGGCACCGGCGACGTTCTACTCGCTCCCACCATGATAAGCCATCCTTTGGCATATGTCGCACCCAACCCCCGACATTTGGCGCCCACCGTGGGGCGAGGTGCACCATCTCCTGGAGACCTGTTCTGGACGGGAACCTTGTTCCTTCCCGGCAAGCGCAGCCAGCCCGGCACGCCAGATGGCGTCTGCACCAACGCGCTGCAAGGCGCGGAGGCCGCCTGCGCAGCGAGCTGCATCGCTGATCTTGTTGGCGAGATTCGCCTCTCCGACGAGCCCGCGTCTGATGCGGGCACCGATGACCCTGAGAGCCGCCTTGTGAGCCCCCTCCGCGGAGGCCGCCTGCGCAGCGAGCTGCCTCGCTGATCTTGTTGGCGAGATTCGCCTCTCTGACGAGCCCGCGTCTGACGCGGGCACCAATGGCCCTGAGAGCCGCCTTGTGAGCCTCCTCGATCAGCTCCACGTCGTCAGCGAGCCTGCTGCTGACTTGGAGTCGGTTGGCTCCACTGACCCGATGTTGGTCGACTCCGACACGGCGTCGCCTGACGCGTTCCCCACCAACGTGGTGGTTTACGATCAGCCGCTTCTTCGCGCGAACAGCGGCGGCAGCACCGTCACGGAAGTGCTCGTCATTAGCCACGGCGAGCACTCTGGCAGAGGTGGCCAGGACCCGTTGCAAGCGGCGATACAATACCTGACTGCGCCCATCCCGGAAGACGCCGACGCCGAGACGCTGGAGGCGCGCCGTGTCTAGCTCGTCGAGAGCGCCAACCGACTGGCCAGCATGAGACGCCTTTCGGAGGCCTACCAGCGTGAGATGGACCGAGCTGTCGGTGGCATGCCGGCTCCTGGTGGACCTAGCCGCATTGGCCAGATTTGGCAGCGTGGCGCGACCGTCGCCAACATGTTCGGGACAGATCGTCCCATCTACGCCACGCCTGCAGAAAACATACGAGCTGCCCAGGCGGCAGCAGACGAGCTAGACAAGCTCAAGGGCGACGAGCGTCGCCACATGACGGAGCGAGTTCAGCAGCTCCTCGACGCGGCTGCTGAGCAGCAAGATGTCGGGTGCCGGACCGAAGCGCCCAACCGACGAAACGACGATCCGTCTCCTCGACGAGACCAAGGCGTGACATCCTGGACGCCGACTGGTGGCGCCCGCGACAGAAGAGACAAGGAGCCGGCTGCCAGCCGCAGCCGGACTCGCATCACCATCGAGCGCGACCAAGACGGCCGCCCAAGAGCAGTGTAGCGATGAGACGACTGTCCGCCTACTCCTCCCCGCAGGGAGAGGCGCATTTCCCCGCCGCCTGTTGATCACCCGTCACTCGGCGACCGCCTTGGCCGCCGAGAAGGAATCGGAGAAAACGATGCCCGCCATCGGATCGATCACCTCAACCGATCCCTGGCGCTAGAATAAGAAGATGAGCTGGGTCCGCCTTGTTTTGGCCCCCGCATCCGAGATGAGCCCTTCCCCAAAGGATTCACTCTCCCGAGAGATACACCCAAGTACACCGGCTCCGTGAAGCTGGAGGACTGGCTGGTCGACTACTCCACAGCCGTCAGCATCGCGAACGGCAACAAGCGCGTTGCTGTGAAGTACGTTCCGCTCATGCTCCAGGGCACGGCCCGGACATGGCTGAACAGCATGAAGCCCCGCAGCATCAACAGCTGGGTTGATTTCACCGAAGCATTCATCCGCAACTTCACCAGCACGTACAAGCGGCCGCCAAAGCCCCGCCAACTCTCCTTATGCGTTCAAGGCTCCAACGAGTCGACTCGCGACTACCTCACGCGCTGGGCCGAGCTGCGCAACTCTTGCGAGGGCGTGCACGAGGTGCAGGCCATCGAGTACTTCACTGCCGGGTGCCGAGAGGGCACCCTCCTCATGCACAAGCTTCTCTGCGACGAGCCGGCGACCCTCGACGAACTGCTAATCATAGCAGACAAGTACGCCACAGCCGACTCCTCCATCAAGGCAGAAATCGAAGTTAACACATCAGGCAAGGTGGCCCCTCAAGCTCCTCGGACCCCGGCTGGCGACACCAGCCGGCGCCAGCAACCAAACGACAACAAGCGCAAGGCCATGCAGCCGGCTTCCACAAGCCGGCAGGTGGCAACTGTTGAAGATCAGCAGCCCGAAGGGCAGCCTCCTCCCAAGCGCCCGAAGGGTGGCAAGCCCAACTGGTTACCCGCCTTCTCCTACGAGCAGACCCTTGATGCACCTTGCAAGTTCCATAGCGGTGCGAAGCCGTCCAATCACACTACTCGGAAGTGCCACTGGCTCACCAGGATCGCCAAGGGCGATGGACTCCAGCCTCCTCCGCCAGCTGGCCCGCCGCCTCCTCCTCCTTAGCAGCCGGCGGCCAGTCCTGTCGGCGCAATACAAGATGAATACCCTGAGGAGCAGGAGCCTACGTCGTGTTCACCAGCATGGCAGACGACAGACGCAGTAGATGGCAGCAGGAGCAAGAAGTGAATGTAGTAGCATCAGAGACCCCCGAGTTCATGCACTGGTCGGAGAACCCCATCAGCTGGAGCAGACTTGAGCACCCAGAGGTGATGCCAAATCCCGGCTCTTATGCTTTGGTGTTGGATGCCATGTTTGCTACCGAGAGGCGAGCTGCTCGTTTTTCTCGAGTCCTGATAGATGGCGGCAACAGCATCAACATCCTGTACAAAGATACCATGGAGAAGCTGGGGATCAAGCAGAGACATCTTCAGCCTAGCCGGACTGTTTTTCATGGCATAGTTCCTGGCCTTTCCTGCTCACCAATCGGCAAGACTCAGATAGATGTCCTCTTCGGGGACAAAACTCATTTCCACCGAGAGCCAGTCTGGTTTGAGGTGGTGGACCTTGAGAGCCCCTATCATGCACTACTTGGCCGGCCTGCTCTGGCAAAGATCATGGCGGTCCCCCACTATGCCTACCTCAAGATGAAGATGCCAAGCTCCAAGGGAATCCTGACCGTAGCAGGAGACTACAAGAAGTCGTCCGCCTACACAGCGGAGAGCAACCGGTTAGCCGAGTCCCTCGTGATCGCGGCTGAGAAGCGGCTCCTTGACCGGGTTGTGGCAATGGCAGGCAAGCAGCCGGAAATGTTGCCCAACCCCAAGGAGTCGGAAGCTGAGGGCTCGTTCAAGTCGGCCAAAGAGACAAAGAAGATACCCTTGGACCCAGAGCACCCAGAGAGGTATGCTATCATAGGTGCGAACCTTGACAGCAAATAGGAAGGCGAGCTCGTCGATTTCCTCTGTGAGAATTGGGACATCTTTGCATGGTCCCCCAAGGACATGCCGGGTGTTCCGATGGAATTCGCCGAGCACAAGCTACACGTACGGTCAGACGACAAACCAGTCCGGCAGCCCTTGCGCCGCCTGTCATAAGAGAAGAGAAGAGTTGTTGGAGAAGATATAGCCCGGCTCCTAGTAGCCGGCTTCATCATGGAAGTGTTCTTTCCAGAGTGGCTAGCCAACCCGGTCCTGGTGCTGAAGAAGAACAAACAGTGGCGCATGTGTATTGACTATACCAGCCTCAACAAAGCATGCCCCAAGGACCCGTTCGCTTTGCCAAGAATTGACCAAGTGATTGACTCCACAGCCGGATGCGAGCTGTTGAGCTTTTTGGATGCGTACTCCGGGTACCACCAGATCAAACTGAACCCGGCCGACAGGCTGAAGACCGCCTTCATCACGCCATTCGAAGCCTTCTGCTACCTGACCATGACGTTCGGCTTAAGGAATGTCGGCGCCACGTTTCGGCGCTACATGCAGAAGTGTCTCCTCAAACAACTCGGCCGAAACGCCCACGTCTATGTGGATGATGTTGTGGTGAAGACGGAGAAGCATGGAACGCTGCTGGAGGACCTCAAGGAGACCTTTGAGAACTTGCGCCGACTTCAGATCAAGCTCAACCCGAAAAAATGCGTCTTTGGAGTTCCAGCCGGCCAGCTTCTTGGCTTTCTAGTTTCAGAGCACGGCATAGAGTGCAACCCTGTGAAGATCAAAGCCATCGAGAGGATGGAAGTGCCCACCCGACTGCTGGACGTGCAAAAATTCACCGGCTGCTTGGCATCCATCAGCCGTTTCATCAGTCGACTGGGCGAGAAGGCTCTTCCCCTGTACTAGCTAATGAAGAAGACCACCCTTTTTGAGTGGAACGACAAGGCAGATGAAGCTTTTCTCCAGCTCAAGAAGATGTTGACCACTCCGCCTGTCCTGGCGGCTCCGACTCCTAAGGAGCCCATGCTCCTCTACATCGCCGCCACCAGCCGGGTGGTCAGCACAGTCATAGTGGTAGAACGCAAGGATGAAGGCAAGGCACTACCAGTCCAGAGACCAGTGTATTACCTGAGTGAAGTGCTGTCAGCCTCCAAGCAAAACTACCCCCACTACCAGAAGATGTGCTACGGCGTGCACTTTGCCGCCAAGAAACTGAAGCCATACTTCCAAGAGCGCCCAATCAATGTGGTCTGCACAGCTCCGCTTGCCGAGATCATTGGAAGCCGAGATGCTTCAGGCCGAGTGGCCAAATGGGCCATAGATTTGGCCCCCTACACCATCTACTACCAACCTCGCACCGCCATCAAGTCACAAGCACTGGCCGACTTCGTCGTCGATTGGGCTGAGACCCAGTACCTACCGCCAGCGCCAGACTCCACCCATTGGTGAATGCATTTTGATGGTTCCAAGATGTGCACCGGTTTGGGAGCCGGCATCGTTCTTACCTCTCCCAAAGGCGACAAGCTCAGATATGTGCTGCAAATCCATTTTGCCGCCTCCAACAACGTCGCTGAATATGAGGCACTCATTCACGGGCTCCGGCTTGCCAAGGAACTCGGCATTCGCCGGATCCTGTGCTACGGTGACTCCGACTTGGTGGTCCAGCAGTCGTCAGGCGATTGGGACGCTAAGGATGCAAACATGGCGAGCTACCGCTTCCTCGTACAGCAACCCAGCGGATACTTTGAAGGGTGCGAGTTTCTCCATGTGCCAAGGAATGACAATGAGCAAGCAGATGCCTTGGCACTGATCGGCTCCACCCAGCAAGCAATACCAACTGGCGTCGCCCTATAATGCCTCGTCAAGCCGTCTGTCAAGCCATCGCCAGAGTTAGATTCCATCTTTGTGCCGGCTCCTCCTGAAGCAGTAGGATCTGACTTGAGGACCCCAGTAGCCGGCACGAGGAATTCGGCAGGCGACCCGAGGACTGCAGCAGCCGCACCCGGCCCGGGGACTTCAGAGCCCGGCTCGGGCACTACAGCAGTCGACCCGGGGACTTCATCGGCTCAGCAAGCGGCAGCTGACTCCAACCCGCCGCCTCCCGGCCCAACCGCCCTCATGCAAGTAGCAGTCCTAGCAATCGAAGAAATTGCAGCGCCTTCATGGGCCAAGCCCATCCTCAACTTCCTGGTGAACAAAGAGCTGCCGACTAATGAGATCTCGGCCCAGCAAGTGCAACGCCGGGCAGCAGCATACACCATAGTCAACAGAGAGCTTGTGAGGCGCAGTGTCACTGGTGTCTACCAACGCTGCGTAGAGCCGGAGCAAGGCCAAGCAATCATCAAAGATATTCATCAAGGTGAGTGTGGTCACCACGCGGCTTCAAGAGCACTCGTGGCCAAAGCTTTCCGCCACGGTTTCTTCTGGCCAACTGCTCTAGAAGATGCCAAAGATTTGGTCCACAAATGCAAAGGGTGCCAGAAGTTCCGCTCACAGCCACATCAGCCGGCTTCTGCACTCAAGACTATCCCCATTTCCTGGCCCTTTGCCGTATGGGGCCTGGACATGGTGGGACCATTCAAGACGGCGCGCGGCGGCATGACTCATCTGCTTGTCGCGGTGGACAAGTTCACCAATTGGATAGAAGCAAAGCCAATCAAGAAATTGAATGGGTCCGACTGCCGTGACTTTCATCTCCGACATCACCATCCGGTATGGCATACCACACAACATCATCACTGACAACGGCACAAACTTTGCCAAGGGTGCCTTGGCCCGTTTCTGCGCGACACAAGGCATCCGACTGGACTTAGCGTCCGTTGCCCATCCGCAGTCAAACGGTCAAGTGGAGCGAGCAAACGGCCTCATTTTGTCTGGTATCAAGCCCCGACTGGTCGAGCCTCTGGAGCGTTCGGCTGGCTGTTGGCTCGATGAGCTGCCGGCCGTCCTCTGGAGCCTACGCACAACTCCGAACAAGTCAACCGGCTTCACGCCTTCCTTCCTCATCTACGGTGCCAAAGCTGTCATCCCGACGGACATAGAATTCGACTCCCCTCAAGTCACCATGTACACAGAAGAGGGGGCAGAAGAAGCGCGACAAGACGGCGTCGATCTGCTAGAAGAGGGTCGGCTGTTGGCCCTCAGCCGGTCCACCATCTACCAGCAGAGCCTGCGCCGATACTACAACCGGAAGGTCAAGCCAAGATCCTTCCAAGAGGGAGACCTTGTGCTCCGACTGATCCAGCGGACAGCCGGCCAGCACAAGCTCTTAGCGCCTTGGGAAGGCCCCTTCATCATCAGCAAGGTGTTGGGAAACGACTCCTACTACCTGATTGACGCTCAGAAGCCTCGAGCGCGCAAGAGGGACGACTCTGGCAAGGAGACGGAGCGCCCATGGAATGCAAATCTCCTCCGAAGATTTTACAGTTGATGCAGTATGTACCACGCTACCTTTTGTATTAAAGTACAAAGACTCTGGGCCCCCCGAGTAGAGCTCAGGGACTGCCCTCTTTTATCTATATGATAAGAATTATGCCTATGAATGTGTTATTTCATTTATGACGCCTGGCACCGGGTCCGACTAGTCGGCCCGGGGACTCGCCGCCTTGCACTATGAAAAGCTTCCTGTAGCTGGACAAGTAATGTGTTGGCACTTAAGCCGTCTCCTGCCAGAAGCCGCAGCTCGCAGAGCGACTGTCTGGTGGGCAGGAGTAAGGCAAAAAGGGTGCCCACATGAAAAATGGCTAAGGACCGAAAGCATGTGCATAGTTCAAGCCGGCTTCCCGCCTCTACGACCGGCTGTAGAGCAGCCTGCCGGCTAGCTTCTCCTTAACTTGCTAAAACGTTCTAATTGGCTAAGTACTTGCTTTCCCGAAGGTAGCTAAGTACTTGACCCAGCCACAGTCCGCAGAGCGGCTGTTCGGCTGGCAAGACAGCAACTAAGGGAGGGCGGCAAAGGAAAAAGGCCAAAGAGCAGGAAGCAAGGAAAGATAGAACTCGGAAACATCAAAGGCCCTTGGCCAGCATTCAACAAAGTTTGAAATACACCCTGCGGGTGGAATTGTGCAAAGTTAACAAATTCGTCGAGACTGATAAGCAGGTAAAATAAAAGATAAACTGACAGCATAGGGAGCAGCGGACGGTCCGGTGGATCGGAGGAGTCGGTGGCGCCGGTTGGTGGAGAGGCCGGCAGGTCAGTCCCCGCTTGGTCGCCTCCAGTGGCAGCCGGCTCGCCCGGGCGTGGCTCGTTGCTGGAGGCGCGGTCGAGCTGAGGTTGGCCGTCCACTCCGACCTCTGGCGCCTCCTCTTCGCCTTCCTCCTCCTTCCCGTCTTCTTCCTCGCCGCTGGAGTCGATCACCTCGGCCGAGTCCTCTCCGTCCTCCGGGTTCAGCCCGAACCATTCTGGTGGTGCCTCGGCGCCGTTCTCGGCCTGCTTCGGGAGGAAGACGCTGGTGTCGGTGTACTCGGCGATTGCCGCCGCACGCTTGACAAGGTCATCTTCCACGGCCACCAGCTCCTCCTAGGCCTCCTGCCGAAACGTGGTCCCTGGGCTAGATTTGGCCCAGGGTACCATGCCTTGACAAACTCCAAGGCCCGACGCGCTCCAGCTCGGGCCGAGGAACCCTTCCAGGCCTCAAGACGGTCGGCCGCCACCGCCAGCCAGTCGGCAGTCCAACTGGGAGTACGCGGTGCCGGCATGTCCGGCCACAGAGCAGCAATCGCCTGGGCTCCGACGCGCTGAAGACGGCGCAGCATCCGGTGAGCCGGCCGGAGACGGGCCTCGATGCTCAGGAGCTGCTCGCCAAGGGTCCGGGGGGCGTCGGTAGCGATCTGTGCACCTTCCACCCTCCGTCCTTCGCGATCAGCTTCGATGGCCTGATTGGCGGCGTCAGAATGACCAGGGAAGAAGTCTGCCAAATCAGAAAGAAAAGAGGCAAAGTTAGAGACGAGAGGCCGGCTCGACCAGCAGCCGGCAGCTCAAAGAAGGAAAAAGAGGGAAGCTCACCATCAACTATGTCTTCAATCTCGTGAAAGCCAGAAGTCAGCATCGCCTCCTTGTCGGTCCAGGCGGAGCGTTCGGTCGCAAACTCAGCAAGGAGGCTGGTCTCCTTGTCCTCCGCCTCCTTCTGGACCTTCTTGAGAAGCTCCGCCTGCTCCGCCAGTTGCGTGACCAGCCGGTCACGCTCTTCAACCAGCTTGCCGCACCCCACCAGCAGCCGGTCACACATGCAATCTTTTTCTTCATGTTGGTCTCCCTTGAAGGCACACACACACACATCCCCTTCTCCATCATATCGGGCATTCTTTATCTCTCACGTGCATGCGCAACGATCGATGTTCCTCTATGTGTGTGTGTGTGTATAGCTAGTTCTTTCATAGTTTTCCACATAAACCGATCAATCTATATATCTAGTGAGGTCTCACCCTCTTTCCCACGTCCACATCGATCAATCTATACCTCTCTATATACGATTACATATATAGCTAATACACCCACATTAATTATATATCCAACGCCCCCCTCTCATCGTCCATGCCTTCCGCTTCATCTCTCAGACGCGCACACAATGGCGAAGACAGGGGCAGCAAGGGCCCTGCCCCCCTAACATCACTATATATCGACGCTAATATGAATGTGATCATTAGAAAATTGCTGGTAAAAACGGTTTAAGTTGATGAATTGGCCCTCCTCATAAAGGATTAGCAATGCTTGGCCCCCTAGCTCATGGGACATTTTTCATGGCTCCGCCAGTGCGCGCAACATCGCACGTTCTCGCTCCCTCTCACTAAATATCGATCTCGCAGTTGTGCACTCCTTCATAGTCTCCCTCCACTCGGCCCCTCGCACCATCTTCTAGCCCCCCACCGGATTTTGCCACATGTACAATCTAGCAGACTCCATGGTTGAACTTAAGCATAATGCACAAATCTCAAAACAACAGTGGTTCTCCTTTGTTCTCGAATCTTCCGTATCATAACTGCCAAAACTTTTTTTCTAGTTGAATTGCCATTATTTGTTTTTACTTTATGATTTACAATGCACAATTCCATGAATCATAAAATAGATCAAGGGCTTCTTTGATTCAAAGGATTCTCGAAGGAATTTTGGAGGATTCTAAACCTTAGGAATTTTTCCTATCTTGGTTGTTTGATTCGTAGGATTGTAAACCATAGGAATTTTTCCATATGATTCATTTGCACTAGATTTCATAGGAAACATCCCATCCACTCAAACCTCTTTGAAAGAATTCTGCGTTTTTTCTATGCACAATCAAACACTCGTATTATCCTGTAGGATTCAAGACGACATTCCACTCTAATCCCATGTTCTTCCTATTCCCGCGTTTTGGAAATCCTACGAATCAAAGAGGCCCTAGGTTTTTTCATAAAAACTAATTGATTTTGAATGAGATGAACTATAAGAATTAAACGAAGGTCTATGTCAGGCATATATGACTCAGAGCTTACATGCTATAGTGTGGTATTTATTCGTAATTTGGTTGCAAAATCTGACGCGTGCAATGCACGGGTACCTTACTAGTACTTCGAGTATGTGCAAAACACAATAGCACGCTACACAGTGTCTCTCTTACAGTTCATGAAGCCACGTGGCACATGTGAAGGCGTTGTCGCGACATCCTTGTGTGGATTGATCACAGTGACGTGTTGCTGGTTCCAGAAGAATGTACTCATCCTCCCGGAGCCGCCTTGGCGGTACATGCACGAAGCGAAGATGTGCACGCACGCCACGCATGCACTCATTCCCTTGCACGCACACGCGGGTACACGGGCGGACGCAATTTTGTACCAAGATCCACCCCATGTGATAATTTGACGCGTGTAAAGTCCTTCACTTCATTGATGGTCAATTAATACAGCGCATGCAAATTGAGTGGACGTGAGGGCGGAAGAAAGGCATTACTACTCCACTGCGCGCATGCGAGTAGTTAGATCATGGGTTGCTAGTAATACTTCCATTGGTCTCCTTCGTATTTTGTGCCAATTTTTGATAGTAACATAATATTTACGCATCTGAGTAATGTAGTTTACTTGAAATTTATGTTCCACTAAACTCATCGGGAGCCGTTTCGGGCCTCGAAACCAAAAACCATCAATTAATCTTTACCTTGTTCCCATCACATTCGAAAGTACTAGTGCTACAATTAAGTGCAAGCCTGCTCACACCTACCAGTACGTACCAAACCTGAATGTGTTCCCACTATGCAGGTTTTAGTACTAGTGCTAGTACTTTGGTTATAAAAAAGGGGAACTACCTAACCGAAAATTACTCTACCTTCCTCCTCATAAGTCCTCCTTCTTCGTCTGTCCTTGCCATGGCCGGTGTGCAGAGCTCTAGGTCGACAACTACTCGTAACAAGGGAGCGGCAACCAAGGCTGCGCAAAAAAAAGAGAGGGCTTGCCGCCACGCAGAGACCTGGAAAGATCTCTCACGGGCAGGCGATGGCTCCTAGGAGCGCCCTAGACGCGGAGGCGAACATGCCGAGTTGGCGGCGCTGGAGTCGTTATCCCTCGACGGCATGCCCGATCAGCTCAATAAGCACCTCAATAAGCAGAAGGAGTTCATCGATGGCTTGGTGGAGCTGCTGAAGGAGAGCCTCAACAACATGCCCGCTGAGCTCAATGAGCAGGGGGATTTGACCGCCGGGTTGGTGATGCTGCTGAAGAAGAGCATTGCCTCGAAGAAGAAGGCGACCGGCGAAATCCTTCAACTTCAGGAGGACAAGGCGAAGCTCTGCCACGAGCTCGACCTGCTGAAGGAGGAGAACGCCGGCTGGAAGAAGCTGCATGAGAATAGTAGTTCCTCGATGAAGATGTTGCAGGCCCTCGTCATGGAACAGAAGGAGGAGTTGGCGAAGCTCCGCATCGAGCACCCGACTGCTGTCAAGGTACGTAATGTGGCCATGGAACAAATGATGAAGGCCCGTGTCGAGAAATCCTGCGTCATGGACACAATGATGAAGATGGCGGAGGAGACGCGCAAGGAGATGGTGGTCGTGGAGGCGATGAAGAAGCAGTTACGACTTCGCGGCCAGCAACCCTTCATGTAGTGAGAGCAGCGCCCCAGACTTGTGTGTGCGTCTTCCTTCTTTTTTTGGGGTGATAATCCTTGTTCTTCTTTTTCTCCTGTGTTTCTTATTTTGCTTCGGGTGTTTTGCCGCACGTGTCACCTTCTCTGCGAGGCATGAATAGAACAATGCTAAAAATGAGATGACTAGCAAATTAGATCATTCTTTATCGCCAATAGAACAATGCCTCTTGCTAGTAATATACTATAATAAGAGTAGAGAGTAGAGGATATGGCACTGGGCTGCCGTGTATCGTGCTCCTCCGTCGTACTCCAGTGGAAAACTTGAGTATACCGCACGGTTCTTTGCTCCTCCTCAGGTCGTCGGCACATTTATACAAGCAGTCAAATCACAAGGCCCCGCCTTCCAGCAGTAATGAGCCGTCAAATCACAAAGGCCCTCGCCTCTCGTGAAAAGGATCAAGCTAGACTGCCCCGCCCTCTAGCCTTTTAAAAAATGTATACATTTGTACAGTAGTAGTATCGATGGATTGCACCACGGAGCAAAACTATGCATATACTATATGACACTACCCACTATGAAGGTACTAGTAACATAGACTAGTAACTGGTCTATGTTACTCTCCACTATGACCAGCCAAAGTCGAGGCGCGGATACCAACGAGGGCCTGGTTGTGTCAATACTTGGACAACTCATCCGACTGCATGCGCACCAGGCAGACGAAACTCGTGTCGCGTTGGTGCCATGTGCGGCCCGCACATTAACCAAAACCTCGCGCCTCCATCTTAGCCTCCGCGTTTGAAACATCTCATTCTCAAGGACAAGGAGCAACGTGAAACCTATGATAGAGCCAATCGGATGGTTGAGAACACTACAATTCGTAGCTACAGATGCGTGTGTGAGAGAGGACGAGTGCGTGTGTGCACCTCTTCTCAGAGTACAACTGTATGTGGGTGGCATCGACCTAGGGAGCAGTGATGGTGCGTGCGAGAAGTCCCGAGAGATAGGTGTAATGCGTCTAAAAAAAGACTAGTCTATAGCTCGCCATGAGGCTATTCCTGTCGAACGCCAAGCGTAAGATATGTATCCGACGGTGCCAGTTTTTGCACGTACAGAGCAGTAGAAAAAGAACTAGTAGTACCATGGCATATGCTACACCACGGCCGAGAAAACGTGCCGACGTTATGCCATCTGGGAATAGTGCCGCACTTTGAAACTAGAACCGTCAATAAATTTTGAGCGCGTCTCTTCACATTCCAAATTACTACTACTACCACGCTATATTTAATTGCAAACCTGTTCACACCAATCACAACCTAAACGGCTTCCCACTTAGGAGCGTATTAGTAGTACTCGGTTATAAATACTACTATGCTAAGATGACTGCACATTCCTCCTCAACTCCTCATCCACAAGAAACAATCAAGCCATAGCTAGCGTGAGTTCTGGGTCGAGAGATTTCCACCGGGGAGAGGTGAGCATGGAAGAGGAAGCACGAGAGATGTCCCGCCTCGCCGCGAAAGCAGCCGACATGTACAGCCGCACAGCAGTAGCAGCACAGAGGTCCCGCCGCGCCGCCGAAGCAGCACGGAGGTCCCGCCGCGGTGTCGATGTAGCAGACTGGTCCGGCCACGCTACGGAAGCAGCAGAGATGTCCCGCCGCGCCGCCAAAGCAGCAGGGAGGTCCCGGCGCGCCGCGGCGGCCTGGGAAAATTTCTCGCGGGCAGGCGAGGACTCTTACAAGCGCATGCATGCGATAGTCCATAGCCAAATGGATCAGATCTCCGGCTGGGCAAGGATGCAGGACGAGGCCACCGGCGTCATCCGGCAAGTCGGGGAGGGCAATGCGAAGCTCCGGGGCGAGCACGACCTCCTGAGGGCGAAGATCGCTGGAAGGGCGAAGCAGGAGGAGGAGACCGCTGCCGTGTTGCAGAGGACGGGCGTCATCATCAAGAAACTTATGGACGAGAAAGCCATGCTCCGCATCGAGCGCAATAGGCTGGTGGAGGAATCCATGGATGCTGCGAAGTAGCGTCTTAAGGACATGAAACTGATGAAAGAGATCTTCGCCCGCCGCGAGAACTAGTCTCCGCGACCGGCAACGCATAAAGAAAGTAGAGATTAGCGAGCCAGATCGTTGTATGCGTCTTCCTTCTTCTTTTGCCCTTCTGTATTTCGGGCATAGCCGCATGTGGCTTTTTTAATTATCTTCCTAATTATGTAAGACAATTATTATCCACTCTCGTCGTCCTTATATATATTCATCAGTCTTGCTATAAGTCGCAGTAGATGCTATATAGGTCCGTCGAATCTTACATCAAGATCCGTGCAAAATTTTCTTTTCAGATTTTCTTTTTTCTCTCTTAAATCTCAGTCGAGTGAGACATTTCTACGCCATTAAACAGAGGCTCGGGCACCATTAATGGAGACCTTGGGAGAGAGGTGGACGGCAGATGGAGGTCAAAGGGCTCTCCTCCCGATAAGCACGCGCAGGGGTCTGATCGCACGCCTCCTGTACTCAAATAGCTACCCTGCACGGCGCCTCCTAGCTAATAAAAAAGGGGACGCGTGGCGGCACGTAAATGGTAAATAGAACGCCCATGGTTTCAGTAATAGTTGTGTTTCCGATTGTAACGTGACAACACTTGTTCCAAAATGACTGTGCTGATTGTTAATGTGTGCGCCTTCGCAAATCGGACAACAAAATTACCACAACATGTTGGTGCCATGTCATGGCACCAAGCCAAGTTTCATGATTTTCATGCGTGTTTCGGATTTACAGGAATTAAAAAACCAAGTTTCTCATTGTTTCCAGCCGAGCCATGACGCCCAGATGTTTGAATTTCATTCCCATTTCTGGCATGGGACCCAGAAATTTACCCGATGACACACATGTGATTTGTCAACCAGCTTTGGCGCACCGGAGCATGTGCTTGTATTTAAAATTTGAATTATGCACACAAAGGTGACACGTTCCCTCTCAGAACCACGAGCCTTCTTGAGAGAAGCTCCGGTTTGCAAGAAACTTATACCAAAACTTGTTCCTATTCTGCAATTTTGTTACCACAGCATGGTAGTACCATGACATGACACCATGCCAAGTTTCATGATTTTCAGGCGTGTTTAGGATTTACAAGAATTTTAAAACCAAGCTTCTCAATGTTCTCGGCCGAACCACGATGCCCAGATGTTTGAATTTCATTCCCATTTCTTGCATGGGACCTAGAAATTCACCCGAGGACACACATGTTCTCGGCCGAACCACGAGTCAACTTTGGTGCACGGGAGCATGTGCTTGTAGTTGAAATTTGAATTATGCACATTAAATGACCAGAAACTTGATTAATGTATAAAAAAGGCCAAACGAACCCGGAATAATTCCAAAATTTAACAGGGCACTCATATAGTTCTATGTTGCCTCTGTAAAGAAAATCTGGCGGGAGGCAGCGTATATTGTTTCACACACAAAGGTATAAAGAAATAAATAAATAAATAAATTAGCCCTATTTAATTCTTGAGTTCTTATTATTTATGCCACTAGTTGTGTATCACTACTCAGTTTTGCCATTAGAAGTTACAACTACTCAAAAAATGCCATCGATCCGTGAGATGCCTACTCAACAATGTAATTAGATATCTAAAAAATGCCATCGTTAATTTAGATGTTTGCTCAGAAATGCCATTAGACATTGTTATTTTCACGTCAAACCCCGTTGACCATGTTACATGACAAAAATAAGCCGATTCTCACAATGATAAGTTAATGGTGTCCAGCACAACACACCCCTCAAATAAAACTAAACACCTGGAATTCTTTGACAAAACTAAGCACCCTGAAATTCTTTGACAACTAAACTGCTGGCTATATGATGTTGGCCATATATATTGTACGTATATAATCTCAAGAAACGAGTGGTGGTACTATACCAACTAAAAGATGAAATGTACGAAATATAACGAGAAGAAACGTAACATAGTTCTGCTGGGGGCTCAGCACAACACACCCCTCAAATAAAACTAAGCACACCAGAAATTAAACTAAGCAACTAATCCGGTAGACACTGCATTAGAACCACCATGAGCAACGACACTGCCACCGTACTCGGAGTCCTCGTCCACGTCCTCGACTTCGTCCTTGTCCCTCTTCCTCTTGGGCGATACGTCTTTGCTTGAACCACACACTTGGCTCTTGCTGTTCATCCAACCCTTGTAGATATTGAAACAAAGGTAGCCATCCATTGCAGCGTAGTGGATGTGGTCCATATCTAGTACATTCCACTGCCATGCATGACGATGAAACGTGTACGGAGGTTTCTCTAGTTTACCGTATGAAGGATTAACCATGGCTCCTGCCAGGGTCAGCATTGAAGGCTGATCAAGGGAGGGCACCAGCCCTTCCTTTTGGAGGTCGAAGGGGTCGCCTACAACGAGGCCTATCCGACCCAGGATTTCCTTGTCGTTCCTAAAGTCTACAGTAACGAATTTGACTCGGCCGCCCTTGAGGGAGTTCTTAAATTCCTCACACTCAACGTCGGCATGGCATATGTGGTAGACCAAGCATAAGTCATGCACGCAAACCTGGATCATGGCGGGCTTCTTCTTCTCTGCCTCCTTTAGTTTCTTCTCGCTTCCCAGTACTGTGGTGTACTCAACATCTAGCCCAGTGACCCACACATCATTTGAGTTTTCGAACATGCGTTTGAAGCGAGCAAGGCATTCTTTCACCGTTGCAGAAGAACGGGTGTAGATGACATCAAACTCATCGCCGGTGATGGTTCTAACCTTGTACTCACCGCCGATCATGGAGATTTGGGACGCCATGGATTTGGGAGGAGGGTTGGGATTAGTGGAACTGCCGTAATGTGAAAGGACGGGACGACTAGGAGCGGTTTATCGATTGTAAAAATGTCGAGTGGGGGTCGCGTGTGAATGGCAGGGTAGTGGCTTGCCTGGTGGATAAATGGATTCATGCACAATACTATGGGGGCCCAATTAGATGTCATGTCTATTCGACGCCCAATTAAATGGCTTTCGATGTCATGTCAAGCGTCGGGAAAATTATAGGTGATACGAAGCTTTCCATTCTCCCATGAAACGAGCTTCTGAGAGCCCTTGGATCTGAGATCGATCGGTTGCATGGCGTGATTCTAGACCTATGAGTGAATATCCTATCCTGGAGGGTTATTCTGCAAATTTTCAGCAAATCAGCATGCGACCGTTCGATCTCAGATCCAAGGGCTGCCAGCAGCCCGTACCATGGTCGCGCCTACCACGACCGTCGCCTCGCTCGCACGGTAGCGCCCTTGGAGATTTAACACGGTGCGTTAGGCTATCTGATGTTGGCATGTCATACATAGTCATCACTTAGTCACTCATACAACAAGGTTAGCTATAAGGTTGGCTATAAGAGTATTTTTTGTTTACTTCTCTCTATCTCTTTCTTCGTAGTATTTATTGCATTTTCCAAGGAGTGACCTCTTCTAATTAAATGGTGCTTAGATGAAGTGCTATGGGCATTAAATGGCTTAGCAACTCAAGTCCCCAATGCATAGGTGCTTAGTTTTTTGTTGCTAAGTTTGCTTCATCTAGGTACACGCGCTTAGCACCGTTTCTTCCTGGGGTCACCAAACTAGTCTCTCTCTTCTTAATTAACTTGCCACATCAGACTTTATGCCTATGTGGCAGGCTTAGCACCTGTAGGATCAAGTACAATAGTGGGCTATAAGCCCGCTTTAAATGTGGGGGAAAGAGGCAAGGAAAAAGTGGAGGAGTGGGCTCTCAAGCAAGAGCCATCCTCTACATGGTGGAGCATCGGGAGAGGCACCTGTATGGAGGTGGTCAGGAATCAGGAGACTCAAGCCGGTCGTAGCGCCGCTGTTAAAATGATAATGGCAAGTCAAATCACCGGGCCCCACCTGTCCAGCACTAACTCACTGTCAAATCACACAGCCCTACGTTTGCAGCAGCCTACTCCCTCATCTTCTCGCGTCTCTGTCGAACCGACTAGGCGGAACTGCCCCGCCTACCGCGCGGGAAAAGCCCCGCCCTCGACTTTTAAATAGTACAGTATACTAATTTTGTATCCATGGATTGCACCATGGAGCAAAGCCTCAAGAAAACGGCGGTACACATGTACGGAGTATACAACACGCCCGTCGCGTTCGCGTCGCACCCCAGACGGTCGGTCGGTCTGGCACACGACTCTCCGAATGGAACGTGTGTCATATTGTGTTTGCACACACATGTGGGACCGCAATCTAGAACCGACCATAGGCACACTCCCCGGCCCCGCAAGTCGGGTGAGTTAATAGAAGTACATACTCCACCTTGGTACCAGGACGATCCCTGCAAGACACGGAAGATCAGTTCATCCATGCATGTGACCAGACTCCAGCAGACACGCCTGGATTGGCTATCGTCTACATATCGTGCAGGCTGTGTTGTACAGGGCTGTAGTTCTGGTGAGAAATCTAGGAAAAGGTTTCTTCTCATCTTGCAAAATTAGGTGTCATGTGATTCGGATCACTGCGAGTGTTACACAGCGACAACTGAGTTGGGCTAGTCATTGGGGGCACATGCACGAAGACTACTCGGCTGCCATCTAGGTCAAGCCGACTATGTTAATTAGGACATCTATCGACTGACCCCTTTTCTACGAGTTTATCTTTAATTTGAGCTTTGATCCTCGTATAGTTTGTCCGTCGCGGTTCATCTTGGCTCCTTTGGGCAGTGAGGTTATGATTTCTTGTCATGTGGCATTTTTTCGGGTTATATGTTATAATCCGGTGCTTCAGATCAAAAAATGACGACAACTGCGCCTCTGGGGCACGTGCATGAAGACTTCTCGACAGTCATTGTTGAGGTCAAGCCGGCTCCGGCCGGTAGACAAAAGAAAACTAGTACTCCACTATATAGGCAGGAGTCTCCGCGCTTGCTTGCTAGTGTTGCTCTCTCCACACTGTCTCGTCCTCTCCAGATCTAAACATGATAGCGGTGGCCACACACTCTCTCTCTACTCACCACTGGTCACAGATCCAGCCGGATCCTCTCCGCCAGGGAAGGTGACAAGGTGCAACGTTCACGCGGTCGTCCTCGGCGACGGCTCTTACCCACTTCCGGCGCGTCCTGATCAGCGTGCCTTGCCGTTCCCTCCCAAGCATCGCTGGCGAGGGAGGTCCTCCCACCCCTTCTTCCTCGCTGCCGTAGTGTGGGCAGATCCGGCCTCCCACCGCCCACCTAGCGACATCCCGGCGACCCTCAGGTATAACTTCCTTCGAAACCGGCCTTGCTCTACTTCCCAAGCTCCTGACGTCGCTGCATTTGTATCTTTTACTATTTCTCAGGCCCCCTCGTGTAGATAGGATCGATCGACTGTTCGAAAACCACCTAATTTTTTACTGTTAAGAGGTAAAACTAGTTCATGCACTCGAATCTAGTAGTACTTGGTTCAAACAAGGAAGAAAGGGGGTGGGGGTGGGGGAAGATTTGTTACCTGAATCTAGGACTTGGTCTAAAGAGGAGATAATGGGGGCGAAAAGTAGCAGAGACTGGCTATCCAACTGGTCTCTAGGTCTAATAGGGAAAGAAAGGGAACGTAGTACAAACTCAATATAAACCCGATCTATTGGTTGAAAAAGGAAAGAAAGTGGGGACTGGGGGACAAGTCAACAAAGTAAGTCCAGCACTAGATTTGCTAGCCTCACACAATATAAGGTGGCTATATACCGAACAAAAATGGGACCAATCTAGATATCCTCTTCTGATGTTTGTTGCCCCGAGCCGCTCTTATGTAATGCCACTGGTAAAATGTAGCAGTCGCACTGTTAAAAGTAAGGACATGTTAAACCAATGTTGTTTTCAATGTAATGCGTCCAGTAATATGAATCAATGGCACTTTTTTTCATGTCCTGCTAAATTTCCCATTAAGATAAGTTGCTTCTTTTCGTCAGAGATGCAACTGTCCTGGTCCGCCTACTCTCCAGGAGCTTCACGACCAACCTTGATGTTGCTTAATTTTACTGCAACTAATGAAGAAGCTCTGTGGGTTTCATTTTCTAATGGAAATGACCGGGGCTAGAGCCCTTTTCTTAAAAGAAGAAGAAGAAGCTGCTTGCTCATGGGACATTGCTTCATTTTTAGGTGAACTGCACCAAAAGGTCCCATGAATTGAATCATCCATGTTGGTGACTGGTGTCATCCCTTCTACGATGGCGTTGACTGCAGATAGGGTTCCCATCACGAGGAATGTTCCTTTTTGGTCTGACCATTTGCCAAAGATCCTGCATGTTGATCCTGCTCTTGTGCTACTATTTTGGCACTGCCATGATAAAGCAGTAATGTTATTATTTTGCACCTTAATCTAGTGGCACTATTAATTTGAGGCAATGTTTTGGCACCGCTAGTGCCACTGTTTTTTTATATATCGAAAGAGGGGGTTCCCTTCGATTTCATTAAAGAAACCCAACCATAGAGAACCATTATCCGACAACATCTCAGTATAAACGGGCAGTTATGCAACTACTACTAGAATGGGCTGAGTACTAGCAGGAGACAAGTTCGCCACATAAGCTAGGCACGTAGGGGGACGCAGCACCAGCTCGACCAAGTTTGGATTACAACCCAAATGCTACCACAGAAACATCAGGGGGAAGATAGGGACTGAAAGAGCCAGCTTCAGCATCCCAGTCTAAGCACCCCCGGCCTTCATCCTTGCGACGCACGGTACACCTTGTTTGCCACCTGCTCGACCCTAGTGTCACTGATAAAATGAAGTAATAATACAGTTAAAATAGAGCGAGTGTCCTCTCTATCATTTCATTTCCAATGTAGATAAAGAAAGTGCTTCTCTTTGTTAATGTATGTTTCATCAACTAGTCCCATTGTCAATGTTTAAGCGTTTTTGCAAACTGGGGTGCTTAATTTTAGTTGATCTGCAAAAAAATAGAGATTCGAATGTCTCAAGGCCCCTCCTTGTACTACCACTGTACACTGATGTTCATCACTGGCAGAAGGTGTATCGGGGAGACTTGGGTCGATTTCCAGTATGATGTAATATTTTATTCTATTTCTTAGTGTATGTTTCATCAACTAGTGCCACTATAATCTAATCACGCCTTTTCATTATCTATGCAAACAGGGTTATTCAGCTGCATTTTGGTGGAACTTCACAAATGTACGGATGGAACCGGCATATATGCAGAGTGCGAGGTGCCAAGTAAAAATTACCGACACCAACCCTGCTCCATCTAAGCGTTGGAATCCACCACCATCAGTGGGATGTGTGGCGCTCACTGTGGATGGATCTTTCTCAGCAGCAAATCCCCTAACCAAATACTAGTAGCTTAGACTTAAAAAATACTAGTAGCTTATATTGGCAGTTTTCTAGAGGTGTACTCTTTTCTGAAAGAAGCACCAATCTATTTTTCTTTATTTGTACACAGTGTCACAACTTTGACCCAAAGGTCCAGAGCTATTTTAGGGTGATTGGCGTAGTACTCGGAGACTGATTGTAAGCATGCTTTTTATTAGTTGTCACACTGATTGTAAGCATGAGCAGATGGAAGATTAGGTTAGTGCGAAGCTTACCTTAAACCCTACCGACGCGCCGTTGAAACGAGGCGAGCATCGAGGGAACCATGGAGAACAGCGGGGAAGCGACGTCGCGCCATCCGGCCTCCTCTTGCGGTGGGAGAACGAATACTCATGTGGCTCCGGCTGGCTCTGCACCCTCACAAACGGCACACCGTACTCGATTGATTCATTATCCTGTGGGTGCTCGACCTTCGACCTATATGCCCACCACCTCCGCCTGACTTTCGCCTCGGGCGAATCTGTCTGCTCCATCGCCCAGAGGAGATACTCGATGAACTCGAAGGACTGCGGCGTGACTGCCACCGAGGAGTACATGTACATCGCCGCCCTCATCGCCGCCGTCTCGCTCTTTCGCATACATTGCCACATGGCCCGCACCGTCCTCGAAATCTCCCACTCATTGTCAAACCAACTAAGGATCTCCTTCAACCTGGCTAACTCGGTAATGCACATCACTTAAGCCTTGCAAGCATTGCAACTAATGAGTTAGTCGCGGGATGATTTATTACAGAACGAGTAAAGAGACTTGCCAGTAACGAGATTGAACTAGGTATTGGGATACCAAAGATCAAATCTCGGGCAAGTAACATACCGATGACAAAGGGAACAACGTATGTTGGTATGCGGTCTGACCGATAAAGATCTTCGTAGAATATGTGGGAGCCAATATGAGCATCCAGGTTCCGCTATTGGTTATTGACCGGAGACGTGTCTCGGTCATGTCTACATAGTTCTCAAACCCGTAGGGTCCGCACGCTTAAAGTTTCGATGACGGTTATATTATGAGTTTATGAGTTTTGATGTACTGAAGGTTGTTCGGAGTCCTGGATGTGATCACGGACATGACGAGGAGTCTCGAAATGGTCGAGACATGAAGATTGATATATTGGAAGCCTATATTTGGATATCGGAAGTGTTCCCGGTGAAATCGGGATTTTACCGGAGTACCGAGGGGTTACCGGAACCCCCCAGGGGCTTAATGGGCCATAGTGGGCCTTTGTGGAGAAGAGGAGAGGCAGGCAGCGCAGGGCCGCGCGCCCCTCCCCCCTAGTCCGAATAGTACAAGGAGAGGGGGCGGCGCCCCCCCTTTCCTTCTTCTCTCCGTCCTCTTCCCCCCTCCACTCCTAATCCAAAAGGGAAAAGGGAGGGAGTCCTACTCCCGGTGGGAGTAGGACTCCTCCTGGCGCGCCCCCTCCTGGCCGGCCGCACCTCCCCCTTGCTCCTTTATATACGGGGGCAGGGGGACCCTAGAGACACAACAATTGATTTTATCTTTTAGCCGTGTGCGGTGCCCCCCTCCACCATAGTCCACCTCGATAATACTGTAGCGGTGCTTAGGCGAAGCCATGCGTCGATAGAACATCATCATCGTCACCACGCCGTCGTGCTGACGAAACTCTCCCTCAACACTCGGCTGGATCGGAGTTCGAGGGACATCATCGGGCTGAACGTGTGCTGAACTCAGAGGTGCTGTGTGTTCGGTACTTGATCGGTCGGATCGTGAAGACGTATGACTACATCAACCGCGTTGTGCTAACGCTTCCGCTTTCGGTCTACGAGGGTACGTGGACAACACTCTCCCCTCTTGTTGCTATGCATCACCATGATCTTGCGTGTGCGTAGGAATTTTTTTGAAATTACTACGTTCCCCAACAGTGGTATCAGAGCCTGGTTTTATGCGTAGATGTCATATGCACGAGTAGAACACAAGTGAGTTGTGGGCGATATAAGTCATACTGCTTACCAGCGTGTCATACTTTGGTTCGGCTGTATTGTTGGATGAAGCGGCCCGGACCGACATTACGCGTACGCTTACGCGAGACTGGTTCTACCGACGTGCTTTGCACATAGGTGGCTGGTGGGTGTCAGTTTCTCCAACTTTAGTTGAACCGAGTGTGGCTACGCCCGGTCCTTGCGAAGGTTAAAACAACATCAACTTGACAATTATCGTTGTGGTTTTTGATGCGTAGGTAAGAACGGTTCTTGCTAAGCCCGTAGCAGCCACGTAAAACTTGCAACAACAAAGTAGAGGACGTCTAACTTGTTTTTGCAGGGCATGTTGTGATGTGATATGGTCAAGACATGATGCTAAATTTTATTGTATGAGATGATCATGTTTTGTAACCGAGTTATCGGCAACTGGCAGGAGCCATATGGTTGTCGCTTTATTGTATGCAATGCAATCGCCCTGTAATGCTTTACTTTATCACTAAGCGGTAGCGATAGTCGTAGAAGCATAAGATTGGCGAAACGACAACGATGCTACGATGGAGATCAAGGTGTCGCGCCGGTGACGATGGTGATCATGCGGTGCTTCAGAGATGGAGATCACAAGCACAAGATGATGATGGCCATATCATATCACTTATATTGATTACATGTGATGTTTATTTTTTTATGCATCTTATCTTGCTTTGATTGACGGTAGCATTATAAGATGATCTCTCACTAAATTTCAAGATAAAAGTGTTCTCCCTGAGTATGCACCGTTGCCAAAGTTCATCGTGCCCAGACACCACGTGATGATCGGGTGTGATAAGCTCTACGTCCATCTACAACGGGTGCAAGCCAGTTTTGCACACGCGGAATACTCAGGTTAAACTTGACGAGCCTAGCATATGCAGATATGGCCTCGAAACACTAAGACCGAAAGGTCGAGCGTGATTCATATAGTAGATATGATCAACATAGTGATGTTCACCATTGAAAACTACTCCATTTCACGTGATGATCGGTTATGGTTTAGTTGATTTGGATCACGTGATCACTTAGATGATTAGAGGGATGTCTATCTAAGTGGGAGTTCTTAAGTAATATGATTAATTGAACTTTAATTTATCATGAACTTAGTCCTGGTAGTATTAGCATATCTATGTTGTAGATCAATAGCTCGCGATGTTGCTCCCCGTTTAATTTTGATATGTTCCTAGAGAAAACTAGGTTGAAAGATGTTAGTAGCAATGATGCGGATTGGATCCGTGATCTGAGGATTATCCTCATTGCTGCACAGAAGAATTATGTCCTTGATGCACCACTAGGTGACAGACCTATTGCAGGAGCAGATGCAGACGTTATGAACGTTTGGGTAGCTCAATATGATGACTACTTGATAGTTTAGTGCACCATGCTTAAACGGCTTAGAATCGGGACTTCAAAGACGTTTTGAATGTCATGGACCATATGAGATGTTCCAGGAGTTGAAGTTAATATTTCAAGCAAATACCCGAGTTGAGAGATATGAAGTCTCCAACAAGTTCTATAGCTAAAAGATGGAGGAGAATAGCTCAAGCAGCGAGCATGTGCTCAGATTGTCTGGGTACTACAATCGCTTGAATCAAGTGGGAGTTAATCTTCCAGATAAAATAGTGATTGACAGAATTCCCTAGTCACCATCACCAAGTTAGTAGAACTTCGTGATGAACTATAGTATGCAAGGGATGACGAAAATGATTCTCGAGCTTTTCATGATGATGAAATCGATGAAGGTAGAAATCAAGAAAGAGCATCAAGTGTTGATGGTTGACAAGACCACTAGTTTCAAGGAAAAGGGCAAAGGGAAGAAGTGGAACTTCAAGAAGAACGGCAAGCAAGTTGCTGCTCAAGTGAAGAAACCCAAGTCTGGACCTAAGCCTGAGACTAAGTGCTTCTACTGCAAAGGGACTGGTCACTGGAAGCGGAACTGCCCCAAGTATTTGGCGGATAAGAAGGATGGCAAAGTGAACAAAGGTATATTTGATATACATGTTATTGATGTGTACTTTACTAGTGTTTATAGCAACCCCCCAGTATTGGATACTAGTTCAGTTGCTAAGATTAGTAACTCGAAACGGGAGTTGCAGAATGAACAGAGACTAGTTAAGGGTGAAGTGACGATGTGTGTTGGAAGTGGTTCCAAGATTGATATGATCATCATCGCACACTCCCTATACTTTCGGGATTAGTGTTGAACCTAAATAAGTGTTATTTGGTGTTTGCGTTGAGCATGAATATGATTTGATCATGTTTATTGCAATACGGTTATTCATTTAAGTTAGAGAATAATTGTTGTTCTGTTTACATGAATAAAACCTTATATGGTTACACACCCAATGAAAATGGTTCGTTGGATCTCGATCGTAGTGATACACATATTCATAATATTGAAGCCAAAAGATGCAAATTTAATAATGATAGTGCAACTTATTTTTGGCACTATCGTTCAGGTCATGTTGGTGTAAAGCGCATGAAGAAACACCATGCTGATGGGATTTTGGAATCACTTGATTATGAATCACTTGATGCTTGCGAACCATGCCTTATGGGCAAGATGACTAAGACTCCGTTCTCCGGAACAATGGAGCGAGCAACTGACTTATTGGAAATAATACATACTGATGTACGTGATCCGATGAGTGTTGAGGCTCGCGGCGGGTATCATTATTTTCTGACCTTCACAGATGATTTGAGCAGATATGGGTATATCTACTTGATGAAACACAAGTCTGAAACATTTGAAAAGTTCAAAGAATTTCGGTGTGAAGTTGAAAATCATCGTAACAAGAAAATAAAGTTTCTACGATCAGATCGTGGAGGAGAATATTTGAGTTACGAGTTTGGTCTACATTTGAAACAATGCGGAATAGTTTCACAACTCACGCCACCCAGAACACCACAGCGTAATGGTGTGTCCGAACGTCGTAATCATACTTTACTAGATATGGTGCGATCTATGATGTCTCTTACTGATTTACCGCTATCGTTTTGGGGTTATGCTTTAGAGACGGCTGCATTCACGTTAAATAGGGCACCATCGAAATCCGTTGAGACGACGCCTTATGAACTGTGGTTTGGCAAGAAACCAAAGTTGTCATTTCTTAAAGTTTGGGGCTGCGATGCTTATGTGAAAAAGCTTCAACTTGATAAGCTAGAACCCAAATCGGAGAAATGTGTCTTCATAGGGTACCCCAAGGAGACTGTTGGGTACACCTTCTATCACAGATCCGAAGGCAAGACATTCGTTGCTAAGAATGGATCCTTTCTAGAGAAGGAGTTTCTCTCGAAAGAAGTGAGTGGGAGGAAAGTAGAACTTGATGAGGTAACTGTACCTGCTCCCTTATTGGAAAGTAGTTCATCACAGAAACCGGTTCCTGTGATGCCTACACCAATTAGTGAGGAAGTTAATGATGATGATCATGGTACTTCAGATCAAGTTGTTACTGAACCTTGTAGGTCAACCAGAGTAAGATCCGCACCAGAGTGGTACGGTAATCCTATTCTCAAGGTCATGTTACTTGACCATGACGAACCTACGAACTATGAGGAAGTGATGATGAGCCCAGATTCCGCGAAATGGTTTGAGGCCATGAAATCTGAGATGGGATCCATGTATGAGAACAAAGTATGGACTTTGATTGACTTGCCCAAATGATCGGGAAGCCATTGAGATTAAATGGATCTTCAAGAGGAAGACGGACGCTGATAGTAGGGTTACTATCTACAAAGCTAGAATTGTCGCAAAAGGAATTCGACAAGTTCAAGGTGGTGACTACGATGAGAGTTTCTCACTCGTATCTATGCTTAAGTCTGTCCGAATCATGTTAGCAATTGCCACATCTTATGAAATCTGGCAAATGGATAAACAAAACTGCATTCCTTAATGGATTTATTAAAGAAGAGTTGTATATGATGCAACCAGAAGGTTTTGTCGATCCTAAAGGTGTTAACAAAATGTGCAAGCTCCACCGATCCATCTATGGACTGGTGCAAGCATCTCAGAGTTGGAATATACGCTTTGATGAGTTGATCAAAGCATATAGTTTTATACAGACTTGCGGTGAAGCCTGTATTTACAAGAAAGTGAATGGGAGCACTACAACATTTCTGATAAGTATATGTGAATGACATATTGTTGATCGGAAATAATGTATAATTATTCTGCAAAGCATAAAGGAGTGTTTGAAAGGAGTTTTTCAAAGAAAGACCTCGGTGAAGCTGCTTACATACTGAGCATCAAGATCTATAGAGATAGATCAAAACGCTTGATAAGTTTTTTCAATGAGTACATACCTTGACAAGATTTTGAAGTAGTTCAAAATGGAACAGTCAAAGAAAGAGTTCTTGCCTGTGTTACAAGGTGTGAAATTGAGTAAGACTCAAAGCCCGACCACGGCAGAAGATAGAAAGAGAATGAAAGTCATTCCCTATGCCTCAGCCATAGGTTCTATAAAGTATGCCATGCTATGTACCAGATCTATTGTATACCCGACACTGATTGTGGCAAGGGAGTACAATAGTGATCTAGGAGTAGATCACTGGACAGCGGTCAAAATTATCCTTAGTGGAATAAGGATATGTTTCTCGATTATGGAGGTGACAAAAGGTTCGTCGTAAAAGGGTTACGTCGATACAAGTTTTGGCACTGATCCAGATGACTCTCAGTCTTTGTAACGCCCACGATGCAGCTATATCTCCCACGTGTCGAGGCACGACTTAGAGGCATAACCGCATTGTGGTTTTGTCGCAAGAAGGGTCATCTTCACACAATCCCATGTAATGAACAAGAATGGGATAAAGAGTTGGCTTACAATCGTCACTTCACACAATACATAAATAAATCATACATCAAACAGAGAACACACATAGACCGACTACGGTCAAATCCAAAAGAAAAGAAGACAACCCAACTCCTAGATCCCCGATCGCCCCAACTGGGCACCACTGCTGATCAACAAGAAAAGAAACAACACAACAAACAAGATCTTCATTGAGCTCCCACTTGAGCTCGATTGCGTCACCTGCGCTGGTATCATCGGCACCTGCAACTGTTTTGGAAGTATTTGTGAGTCACGAGGACTCAGAAATCTCACACCCGCGAGATCAAGACTATTTAAGCTTATAGGAAGGAAAGGGTAGTGAGGTGGAGCTGCAGCAAGCACTAAGCATATATGGTGGCTAACATACGCAAATGAGAGCGAGAAGAGAAGCAACAGAACGGTCGTGAACTAGCAATGATTAAGAAGTGATCCTGAACTCCTACTTACATCAAACATAACCCAGAAACCGTGTTCACTTACCGGACTCCGCCGAGAAGAGACAATCACGGCTACACACGCGGTTGATGTGTTTTAATTAAGTCAAGTGTCAAGTTCTCTACAACCGGATATTAACAAATTCCCATCTGCCACATAACCGCGGGCACGGCTCTCGAAAGTTTATACCCTGCAGGGGTGTCCCAACTTAGCCCATCATAAGCTCTCACGGTCAACGAAGGATAAACCTTCTCCCGGGAAGACCCGATCAGTCTCGGAATCCCGGTTACAAAACATTTCGACAATGGTAAAACAAAACCAGCAAAGCCGCCCGATGTGTCGACAATCCCGATAGGAGTCTCACGTATCTCGTTCTCAGGACACACCGGATAAGCGAAGCGTACAGGTACCGACGTAACCCAAGTTGCCAAGGGATGGTCCCGCACGGTGCTCTAGTTTGGACCAACACTTAGACAAGCACTGGCCCGGGGGTAAAATAAAGATGACCCTCGGGATGCGCGACTCCCAAGGGAAAAAGGCTAGGTGAGGCAAATGTAAAACCAAGGTTGGGCCTTGCTGGAAGAGTTTTATTCAAAGCGAACTGTCAAGGGGGTCCCATAAATCACCCAACCGCGTTAGGAACGCAAAATCAAGGAACATAACACCGGTATGACGGAAACTAGGGCGGCAAGAGTGGAACAAAACACCAGGCATAAGGCCGAGCCTTCCACCCTTTACCAAGTATATAGATGCATTAATTAAATAAGAGATATTGTGATATCCCAACACAAACATAATCAGACATGGAGCAATCTTCATCTTCACCTGCAGCTAGCAACGCTATAAGAGGGGCTGAGCAAAGCGGTAACTTAGCCAAACAACGGTTTGCTAGGAAGGTTGACAAAGGTTAGAGGTTCATGGCAATATGGGAGGCATGAAATAGCAAGTGGTAGGTAGCGCTGCATAGCAATAGAGCGAACAACTAGCAAGCAAAGATAGAAGTGATTTCGAGGGTATGGTCATCTTGCCTGAGATCCCGCAAAGAAGAAGAACGAGTCAATGAAGAAGACAAACGGATGTAGTCGAACGAATCCTCACAACTCCGGAACGAAACCTAAGCTAACGAGAGAAGCAACCCGGAAAGAAACAAACAACATAGTAAACACACAATCATAAACATGGCATGATGCACAATCAAGTATGATGCATGTCCGGTTTAAAGAGGCATGGCATGGCAAAGTGCACAAACAAAACTACAAGTTAAGTGGAGCTCAATATGCAACGAGTTGCCTATTGACGAAACACCACAACAATTGTTTAGTTCTCTCGGTTATATACCCAACAATATTAAATGTTGATTAACATGGCAAGAGGTGAAGCATAAGTAAACTAACTATCTAGGCAATTTAAATGAGGCCGGAACAACAAACAATAATTCCGGAAAATCCTCATGTTATTTAGCAATTTTAATGCAAACATCAATTGTAAACATTTAAATGTTGTTATTATGATGCGAATGACATATGCAAGTTTTTAAGCAATTTTATAAAACGTGGACAAGAGCATGTTATGAAGCATTTGTTACCGTGGTGGAACGAGAAAGGGTGCCACGGCAACGATAACGAAAATGATGCCACGCTAACATATCGGTTCCGATAGCTCATGGAGATACCGGCGCAAAAGAGAATTGTGCAGATGTGTGGAACACGCAATAGATGGTGGGGTGCTCCCGGTAACCGGGTTCCCACGGTTCGACGGCATGGCAAGAAAATGAGTGGCAGCATGCGACGAACAAGTCGGGCACGGTGCAAACGCAAGCAACTCAAACAACACATGCTTTCGTTCCACGGACGTCGTCTCAGGTTATACCTTCGAGGCGTGACTTTTCGGAACGGATCAAGTTCGTAGAGGAAGTAGTTGTACACGGCGACAGTATTAGAAGTAGTGGTTCACATCTCACAATCGTGCAAACTCCGTAGATGTTCGGGGTCGTCGGTAGAGGTACTTGACGCAATCCATGCAAACGGTGCTTGTTCGGGCATCGGTCTTGACGAAGGTGTACTTGGCCAACGTAGTGGTACTCGACGTCTTGTCGAAGCCAAGCGACGGTAGTCGTACACGACGCGTTGTGGAAGTAGTTGAACTCGCGGTCTTCGCGGCGACGGTAGTCGTACACGTATTGACGAGGTACTTTGACGTTTCAGTGTGTAGTCGTTCGAGCGTCCGTGTGGTCTTGCCGATTCCAAGGTTCTCGGTGGAGGCCATGGCACTCCCTGGTGGCACCGAGGTGGTCTAGCAGCAGCAGCAAGGGCGTCGGAGAGGTGATGGCCGTGGCGGGACTTGGCGCACGGAGGAGGTTCGAGGCGGCAGCGTTGAGGAGGAACACCGGCGACGCGGCTGCGGGCACCAAGAGGCATGGCTCCGACGGACAGAGCCGGGGACGAGGTGCAGGAGGGCGGAGAGGGACTCGGCGGGACGGCCTGAACCTGCTGCTGATGGCGCTCGTGGCCATGGGACGCGGAAGCCGAGGTCGAAGGCGAGGCACGGTGGAGGTCCGAGCGCGGCGTGTCTCCGGCGGTTGAGGCCGAATGGAGGGAGGAGGCAGAGGTTGCGGCAGCCGGAGGTGCGCGGCGTGGCTCCTCTAGTCCATGGCAGGAGGCCATGGCGGCGGTCGATGGAGGAAGGCAAGGCGACACAACGGCGAAGGGGCATGGCTCCGGCGGAGCTGTTCGCTGGCGGCGGCCGGAGGCAGAGGCGGGGAGGCGCGAGGAAGGAGGGGCCTGCATGGGCGCGCGCACAGGGCGGCGGCCTGCTGGACGACGGGAACTCGCGGGCACGCCAACGGCAGAGGACGGCGCGCGGGGTTCTGCTCCTCTCTGCGTGGATGGCAGCGCGAGAGGAGGACGATGGGAGAGGGGATCGGGCGCAGGGAGACCCTGACTCGATGCATGCGTGCGTGTGGCGGCGGGCAGAGGGAATGAGAGGGAGAGGGGAGAGGAGGGAGAGATGGGCTAGGGTTATGACGCGGCTGGGCCTTGGGCCAAGTGGACTGCGGCTACAGGAGGCCCAAGTGGCCGGCTGGGATTCTCTCTCTTCTCTCTCCCTTATTCTTTTTAGCAGAAAAATATTAGAGAGAAGAAAAAGAAAGATAGGGTTAGGGAAAGAATTTGCGCATGGGGACAATTTTCCCGGACTCACAAAAATGCGCTTGTTCCGAGAAAATAGAAAATGCCATGATTAAAAGATTTAAATTCAAACTCATTTGAATTTAATTCAAATGGTTTGAAAGAGTTCAAGGTATTGAGGAGTCCAAAAATGTTGGGAATTTAGGAAGAGCCTCGATAAATGGGAAACGAATTATTGGCAAGGTTAGAGAGATCGACTCAAAGCAGAAAAGGCATAGGATTAATTTTGCACGTGTGTTAAGGTGAACTCCAATTAATGGAAATTTTTTAATATAGCTCCCTGATAATATTGGGAGGATATATGTTATAAAGAGAAATCACCATGTGCATTTCCCTCGATTTAAATGGATCGAAGATCCATGCAATTTACTTAGTTGAGTTTTTTTTAAATTAATGACATGATGGCATGATGACATGATGCAATGAAAAATAAAGAGCAAGCATAAAAGAAACACACGGCGATCACGAAAATAAGGAAGTATTCTGAAGCGTCGATCTCGGGGCGTTACAACACTCCACCACTACAAGAGGATCTCGTCCCGAGATCTAGGATGGCACCGGAGATAAACGGAAGGGGAAGAGAAGAGGTCAAACTAATTGCTTCTTTGACAAATGAGTGAAACCAAAGAACCTTGAGAGGTCGCAAAGCTTGAGGAAATGACACAACGGAGATGAACAAAATTTAAAACACTCCGTTCAGCAAGAGGAACAAGGAACATTGCGAGAACCTTTGTAGGTTGAAGAATATGAAACAAGAGCTTAACGGATCAAAAGGAATATGAAAGCACACCGGTAGAAAAGAGAAACAAGGAACACCATGTGAACCTTGAGGTTAATTGACACGATAGATATTTAAACCACTCCGGTTAAAACAAGATAGGGAAGGAATAAGAATGATATAATTTGGGCAGCACTCCGACTGTAAATGGAAGGAATTGAACATGATCTTGACAAGATGAGAGGATACTCGATGAATTTAACAATACACTGCCTCCGGAACTGATGAAAGAATGGCACAAGGGGTAAGAAAGATTTCAGACAGCACTCCGGTTGATAAGGGAGGCAAAACTTGACAGAATGGGAGGAACTTGAAAAGAAGGCACGACACTCCGACTAAACGGATAAGAAAGGAAAAATTACATGATCTTGACAAAACAAGATGATTGGTCGAAGAGAGCAACATCACAAAGCCTCCAGAAACAATGCATGATAGTTAGATAGTTGGAGTGAATAGAACGAAGAATGAAACCAACATCTCCTACCATAAATGAATTTTAAGGAGCATCCTTGCGAAATAGGATTGAACGGAGTTGTTGGAAAACCAACAACGAAAAGAATAAGCTTGTAGTGGGCTTATGGGAACATCCCAACATTATGAGGTGACAACCCGCCACTAACGGAAACAATTTCTTGCTTGAGATCAACGAAGAGACGAAAACTTCTTCCACCAAGAGGAGAAAGAGAAACTTGATCATTGATAAACTCCCCAAATAGCTACATTCCTCAGGGAAGGCTATAGGTGAAATATAACCCAATACAACTCCAACAAAAAGATTGATTGGATGAAAAAAATCTCTTGAACGAAGATAAAATGATGGATTTAAATATGTCACTCTTGAAAACTTTGTGAATCATGAAACCCGAAGGGAAATTATCCAGAATGACATAGCACCATCTCAAAAGATAAGGTAGAAAGAATTGCGCTTCGGAATGTAAGATGAAGAATGCTTGAACTCCTCAAACAAAACATGTGTTGAACACCATGTTTATTATGAAGTATGGCTTGACGTGTCTTAACTCCGAGAGAAATCTTGAAGAACAATTGAAGAATGAAAAGAATCCTTGACGAACCACCAAGTAGAGCCTCCATGAAGAACTCCGGTAAAAAGGATGATAAAACGAAAGAGAAGTTGAGAACACAAGGTGAAACCTTGCGATGATTTAGATGGAGCTTTGAAATGATATAATGCAGAAAGCTTGGAACTCCGAAAAGAAAAGATGAACTTGGAACCGAGAATTTGATATCATGAACGAACTCCGGAAGAAGGAATTAATCACTTGGAGGAAACAAGAATAAGAATTACATTACGCGTATCCTTCACCAATTTAGATTGATGACAAGCAACGGATCTTGCATACTACTTATTCTCGTAGAAAGGATTAAGATAGATATAACACAAACTTGTGAAGGTCTTCATCGAAACACCGGTAGGATTGAAACAACGAATAAATTGATATGATAACGAAGGAAGAGAAAATCTTGAACGAACCACCGCGAGAATTGAAAACCATTTAAGAAAAGAGGACAAAACACCGTAAGAATTAAAGAACGCGCGAAAATACTCGAGGGAAATTAGATACATGAGAACGAATAGATCACGAGCTGACTAGAGGATACTTGAACGATGCACCGGTAAGATTTGGAGAACGAGAGCTGAAAGCTTGAATGAATAATTCAGAGGTGATGGGATTCGAAGAATCAAACTGAAAAGACTTGTGAAATGCTCCGGGTGGGTGAAAATAATTCTCACAATCGAAACAATTATGAGAGGATGGCATAAGCTAGAACTATGAATCTTCAAGAGAACGGATCAAGATTTAGGAGAAATTTTTCTTCGGTCTTCAAATGTTGAGAATGATGATGCAAAACACCACCATGAATTGTTGAGATACTCCGGGATGAAAAATTAGAAAGGTTGAACCAACGATGTAAAGAATTTGAAAGCGATCTTGGAGAAGAAATATGACTGATGATAACTCATTCTTACGTCAAACTTTGAAATGAATTTGAGAATAACTCCAGAAAAATTAGAAGAGTCAGGTAAGATCCTGGGAAAAGACCTGTGGGTTAGGGCCCACTCAAAAGATACACCGTTGAAAAGATTACTTGAAAAGGAGATTGCACCGGTTGAATTAAATGGCTTGAATGAGATAACAACCTCAAAATAGCTTGAACAGATTGATAATGGAGACACAAATCTTCTGAGATATCTTCGGCACTCCAGAACAAATGAATGACGAGAAGTGGATGATTAAGAGGTGCACTGGCATGAGAAAAACATTTGAAACGATGAAAAGAATACGATCAACACTGAAAGCTTGAACTGGATTCCCCGGAGAAGAAAGAGAACGAATAATGATAAACTTGAAGAACATCTTCATGAGAACCACCGGGTAAGAACATTGATTGAAAAGAATGAAGGGACTTCACGTGAATAAAATGGATACTTGGTTAAGAAATCTGAGTGTTTCAAGAAAAAGGGTGGGAGGGCGGGAAAAAAACAAAGACAACTTGGGACGGATGAAGCAAACACCGTTGCAAAGAACTATGAATTGATCTCGCGAATGTTAAAATGATCGGATCCACTTGAAAAAGAGCACGTCGGTTGGAAAGAATTGGGATGACAAACTCGATGGTCAAGAAGGATTAGTATCCCCATAGGAATATGAGAACACCACTTAGAATAAGGAATGGAATCAACACTTGACATTGAAGCAACTCGAATACCACAACTTAAAACAAAACAAAGGATTGGCTCAGGAAATAAGCCGGAACAAACATATGATAGAGATTTCATCCGAAGTTTTCGTGGTGGGGCCCACACGGGCTCGATCGTACAGCACCATCATGTACAAGGCAGTGCACATGACATACGAAGCGTCCCCGAGTCGGCATAGCCAAGGACTCTTTAAGACACTACGAGACCACTGTAAAACCAACCGTGTACAGGCGGACCACTAGACGTCGAACCCCAATCTCATATCATGCGTCTGTCGGAAAGATATCCTAAGAGCTACTTGAATTCCCACTTATAAACTCCCGAAACTTTCTGGTTATGCAATCAGGTGTTGGGGATACAGGGGACACAAAATATATGACCCAAACTAACAATCCCTAGATCCAGCTGTATCCATCCTTCAACACATAACCAAGAAACCTTCAGAAATCGTGTACCTCAACCTTCGAAAAACATCCGTTATACGAGTTATGGCAATACTCCCGAACTCCCGCCCCAGTACTTGGTGGCGTCGAGGTGATCTCACCAACAACTGCATAAAAGAGATTTTGATGTCGGCGAAACTCAGGTATTCCAGAACTGCAACGATAAAATTGTGACGACAACACCTCGGAGCTTAACTCCCCGGGACACTGCCACAACCCCTAAATGTCAGGAGGCACCAAGAACAATGTTCTCGTCACAAAACCATCGGAACGATTCCAAGATACCCGCGTGATCCTAATTTTTTTTTTGTGAAATTTGAGGAGAGGAAGGTCAAAACATCTACGTCAGGAGGCCTCACCAGAGCGACGAAGGGACTGAGGAGTAAAAAGAATCCTACTCTCCGATATATATAATCCTAAGCCTCAAAACATTTTTGTTCTAGACTCAACAACGTCAGCGATTCGATCAAGCAGGGGGCTCCTAAGTCGGGGATGGCTCTGATTACCAACTTGTAACGCCCACGATGCGGCTATATCTCCCACGTGTTGAGGCACGACTTAGAGGCATAACCGCATTGTGGTTTTGTCGCAAGAAGGGTCATCTTCACACAATCCCATGTAATGAACAAGAATGGGATAAAGAGTTTGCTTACAATCGCCACTTCACACAATACATAAATAAATCATACATCAAACAGAGAACACACATAGACCGACTACGGTCAAATCCAAAAGAAAAGAAGACAACCCAACTGCTAGATCCCCGATCGCCCCAACTGGGCACCACTGCTGATCAACAAGAAAAGAAACAACACAACGAACAAGATCTTCATCGAGCTCCCACATGAGCTCGGTTGCGTCACCTGCGCTGGTATCATCGGCACCTGCAACTGTTTTGGAAGTATCTGTGAGTCACGAGGACTCAGCAATCTCATACCCGCGAGATCATGACTATTTAAGCTTATAGGAAGGAAAGGGTAGTGAGGTGGAGCTGCAGCAAGCACTAAGCATATATGGTGGCTAACATACGCAAATGAGAGCGAGAAGAGAAGCAACGGAACGGTCGTGAACTAGCAATGATCAAGAAGTGATCCTGAACTCCTACTTACGTCAAACATAACCCAGAAACCGTGTTCACTTACCGGACTCCGCCGAGAAGAGACCATCACGGCTACACACGCGGTTGATGTGTTTTAATTAAGTCAAGTGTCAAGTTCTCTCCAACTGGATGTTAACAAATTCCCATCTGCCACATAACCGCGGGCACGGCTCTCGAAAGTTTATACCCTGCAGGGGTGTCCCAACTTAGCCCATCATAAGCTCTCACGGTCAACGAAGGATAAACCTTCTCCCGGGAAGACCCGATCAGTCTCGGAATCCCGGTTACAAAACATTTCGACAATGGTAAAACAAAACCAGCAAAGCCGCCCGATGTGTCGACAATCCCGATAGGAGTCGCACGTATCTCGTTCTCAGGACACACCGGATAAGCGAAGCGTACATGTACCGACGTAACCCAAGTTGCCAAGGGATGGTCCCGCACGGTGCTTTAGTTTGGACCAACACTCAGACAAGCACTGGCCCGGGGGTAAAATAAAGATGACCCTCGGGATGCGCGACTACCAAGGGAAAAAGGCTAGGTGAGGCAAATGAAAAACCAAGGTTGGGCCTTGCTGGAAGAGTTTTATTCAAAGCGAACTGTCAAGGGGGTCCCATAAATCACCCAACCGCGTTAGGAACGCAAAATCAAGGAACATAACACCGTTGGGGTGCTCCCGGTAACCGGGTTCCCACGGTTCGACGACATGGCAAGGAAATGAGTGGCAGCGTGCGATGAACAAGTTGGGCACGGTGCAAACGCAAGCAACTCAAACAACACATGCTTTCGTTCCACGGACGTCGTCTCGGGTTATACCTTCGAGGCGTGACTTTTCGGAACGGATCAAGTTCGTAGAGGAAGTAGTTGTACACGGCGACGGTATTAGAAGTAGTTGTTCACATCTCACAATTGTGCAAACTCCGTAGATGTTCGGGGTCGTCGGTAGAGGTACTTGACGCAATCCATGCAAACGGTGCTTGTTCGGGCATCGGTCTTGACGAAGGTGTACTTGGCCAACGTAGTGGTACTCGACGTCTTGTCGAAGCCAAGCGACGGTAGTCGTACACGACGCGTTGTGGAAGTAGTTGAACTCGCGGTCTTCGCGGCGACGGTAGTCGTACACGTATTGACGAGGTACTTGACGTTTCAGTGTGTAGTCGTTCGAGCGTCCGTGTGGTCTTGCCGATTCCAAGGTTCTCGGTGGAGGCCATGGCACTCCCTGGTGGCACCGAGGTGGTCTAGCAGCAGCAGCAAGGGCGTCGGGGAGGTGATGGCCGTGGCGGGACTTGGCGCACGGAGGAGGTTCGAGGCGGCAGCGTTGAGGAGGAACACCGGCGACGCGGCTGCGGGCACCAAGAGGCATGGCTCCGACGGACAGAGCCGGGGACGAGGTGCAGGAGAGCGGAGAGGGACTCGGCGGGACGGCCTGAACCTGCTGCTGATGGCGCTCGTGGCCATGGGACGCGGAAGCCGAGGTCGAAGGCGAGGCGCGGTGGAGGTCCGAGCGCGGCGTGTCTCCGGCGGTTGAGGCCGAATGGAGGGAGGAGGCAGAGGTTGCGGCAGCCGGAGGTGCGCGGCGTGGCTCCTCTAGTCCATGGCAGGAGGCCATGGCGGCGGTCGATGGAGGAAGGCAAGGCGACGCAACGGCGAAGGGGCATGGCTCCGGCGGAGCTGTTCGCTGGCGGCGGCCGGAGGTAGAGGCGGGGAGGCGCGAGGAAGGAGGGGCCTGCATGGGCGCGCGCACAGGGCGGCGGCCTGCTGGACGACGGGAACTCGCGGGCACGCCAACGGCAGAGGACGGCGCGCGGGGCTCTGCTCCTCTCTGCGTGGATGGCAGCGCGAGAGGAGGACGATGGGAGAGGGGATCGGGCGCAGGGAGACCCTGACTCGATGCGTGCGTGCGTGCATGTGGCGGCGGGCAGAGGGAACAAGAGGGAGAGGGGAGAGGAGGGAGAGATGGGCTAGGGTTATGACGCGGCTGGGCCTTGGGCCAAGTGGACTGCGGCTACAGGAGGCCCAAGTGGCCGGCTGGGATTCTCTCTCTTCTCTCTCCCTTATTCTTTTTAGCAGAAAAATATTAGAGAGAAGAAAAAGAAAGATAGGGTTAGGGAAAGAATTTGCGCATGCGGACAATTTCCCGGACTCACAAAAATGCGCTTGTTCCGAGAAAATAGAAAATGCCATGATTAAAAGATTTAAATTCAAACTCATTTGAATTTAATTCAAATGGTTTGAAAGAGTTCAAGGTATTGAGGAGTCCAAAAATGTTGGGAATTTAGGAAGAGCCTCGATAAATGGGAAAAGAATTATTGGCAAGGTTAGAGAGATCGACTCAAAGCAGAAAAGGCATAGGATTAATTTTGCACGTGTGTTAAGGTGAACTCCAATTAATGGAATTTTTTTAATATAGCTCCCTGATAATATTGGGAGGATATATGTTGTAAAGAGAAATCACCATGTGCATTTCCCTCGATTTAAATGGATCGAAGATCCATGCAATTTACTTCGTTAAGTTTTTTTTAAATTAATGACATGATGGCATGATGACATGATGCAATGAAAAATAAAGAGCAAGCACAAAAGAAACACACGGCGATCACGAAAATAAGGAAGTCTTCTGAAGCGTCGGTCTCGGGGCGTTACAGTCTTCATCTGGATACATATTGAAAGTGGGAGCAATTAGCTAAAGTAGCTCCGTGCAGAACATTGTAGACATAGAAATTTGCAAAGTACATACGAATCTGAATATGGCAGACCTGTTGACTAAACTTCTCTTACAAGCAAAACATGATCACACCTTAGTACTTTTTGGGTGTTAATCACATAGCGATGTGAACTAGATTATTGACTCTAGTAAACCCTTTGGGTGTTGGTCACATGACGATGTGAACTATGGGTGTTAATCACATGGTGATGTGAACTATTGATGTTAAAATCACATGGCGATGCGATCTAGATTATTGACTCTAGTACAAGTGGGAGACTGAAGGAAATATGCCCTAGAGGCAATAATAAAGTTATTATTTATTTCCTTATATCATGATAAATGTTTATTATTCATGCTAGAATTGTATTAACCGGAAACATAATACATGTATGAATACATAGACAAATAGAGTGTCACTAGTATGCCTCTACTTGACTAGTTCGTTAATCAAAGATGGTTATGTTTCCTAACCATGGAAAAAGTGTTATTTGATTAATGGGATCACATCATTAGGAGAATGATGTGATTGACTTGACCCATTTCGTTAGCTTAGGACTCGATCGTTTAGTATGTTGCTACTGCTTTCTTCATGACTTATACATGTTCCTATGACTATGAGATTATGCAACTCCCGTTTACCGGAGGAACACTTTGTGTGCTACCAAACGTCACAACGTAACTGGGTGATTATAAAGGTGCTCTACAGGTGTCTCCGAAGGTACTTGTTGGGTTGGCGTATTTCGCGATTAGGATTTGTCACTCCGATTGTCGGAGAGGTATCTCTGGGCCCACTCAGTAATGCACATCACTTAAGCCTTGCAAGCATTGCAACTAATGAGTTAGTCGCGGGATGATGTATTACAGAACGAGTAAAGAGACTTGCCAGTAACGAGATTGAACTAGGTATTGGGATACCGATGATTGAATCTCGGGCAAGTAACGTACCGATGACAAAGGGAACAACGTATGTTGTTATGCGGTCTGACCGATAAAGATCTTCGTAGAATATGTGGGAGCCAATATGAGCATCCAGGTTCCGCTATTGGTTATTGACCGGAGACGTGTTTCGGTCATGTCTACATAGTTCTCGAACCCGTAGGGTCCGCACGCTTAAAGTTTCGATGACGGTTATATTATGAGTTTATGAGTTTTGATGTACCGAAGGTTGTTCGGAGTCCCGGATGTGATCACGGACATGACGAGGAGTCTCGAAATGGTCGAGAAGTGAAGATTGATATATTGGAAGCCTATATTTGGATATCGGAAGTGTTCCGGGTGAAATCGGGATTTTACCGGAGTACCGAGGGGTTACCGGAACCCCCCGGGGGCTTAATGGGCCATAGTGGGCCTTTGTGGAGAAGAGGAGAGGCAGACAGGGTAGGGCCGCGCGCCCCTCCCTCCTAGTCCGAATAGGACAAGGAGAGGGGGGCGGCGCCCCCCTTCCTTCCTCTCTCCCTCCTCTTTCCCCCTCCACTCCTAATCCAACAAGGAAAAGGGAGGGAGTCCTACTCCCGATGGGAGTAGGACTCCTCCTGGCGCGTCCCCCTCCTGGCCGGCCGCACCTCCCCCTTGCTCCTTTATATACGGGGGCAGGGGCACCATAGAGACACAACAATTGATTTGATCTTTTAGCTGTGTGCAGTGCCCCCTCCACCATAGTCCACCTCGATAATACTGTAGCGGTGCTTAGGCGAAGCCATTCGTCGGTAGAACATCATCATCGTCACCACGCCGTCGTGCTGACGAAAGTCTCCCTCAACACTCGGCTGGATCGAAGTTCGAGGGACGTCATCGGGCTGAACGTGTGCCGAACTCGGAGGTGCCCTGCGTTCGGTACTTGATCGGTCGGATCGTGAAGACGTACGACTACATCAACCGCGTTGTGCTAACGCTTCCGCTTTCGGTCTACGAGGGTACGTGGACAACACTCTCCCCTCTTGTTGCTATGCATCACCATCAGCTTGCGTGTGCGTAGGAATTTTTTTGAAATTACTACGTTCCCCAACAGTCAGTACTGGCCCATGAGTATACGGCCATGGGGGTCCTCGGCCCAATCCAACTGATCGAGAGACGACGTGGTGAGTGCCCCCTAGTCCAGGACAACGTCAGTAGCCCCCTGAACCGGTCTTCAAGTTGGGGACGCTCCTCGATTCTTCCGAATTATTTTTCACCTTCGGTCGTTGGTCTTGAAAACTGGTTCAACAAATCTTCTCGTCTTTGATCTTGAGGATCGCCGAGGTGACTCCGAAGAGTTTACACGTCGGGTATCCGAGGAGCCCCTTTAAGTTTCCGGCCATTATCAATGCCTTGATATTTTTATGCCATACCTCGGGTTTGAAGTTGTTCCCGAGCGGCAACGTCCTCTTGCGTCCGAGCTCCAACACCGGACTGCATTCGAGGTATCTTCAGCAGCCGAGCACCAAAGCCGGACCGCTTCCGAGCTCCAACGCCGGAATGTATCCGAGCTCCAACGCTGGACCATGTCCAAGCTCCAACATATGTGTCAGTGTCTCAATGGCAGGATGGGCTACGTCAGGGGATCCTCGTCCGAGGAGAGAGGAGGTGGTTTCTCAATGGAGAAGAGGGAGAGGTGAGACGGTGGTTTTGGAATGGAGATGATGGAGAGGAGAGGAGGTGGTTTTGCAATGGAGAAGAGGGAGAGGAGCGTGCGACAGCGATTTAGGATTGGACGAGGGGGCCGGCGCGCTGTGACTGGATCAAAATCAAAATCAATTTACCTTTCAATTAAGAAAGCGACCCCACATTAACTAGTCTCCCTTTTATTCTGGGTCATAATTGACCATGATTTTCGCAAATATATGTTATACGTTGCAAAAATAATATAATTTGAAAGTACATTTAGATACGAACCAAATGATACAATTTTTGGTGACATGCATTCACATTTTGCTTGTCAAATACAGTACATGGTCAAACTTTGACCCAAAATACGCAAAACAACAAAAATACTTCCAAGACCAGCGCCGCTCTTTCGCTCTTCTCCTCTTAAACCACCGCCGCTCCTCTCCTGTTCCAATCTAAATCCAGCGCCGCTCCTCTCCTCTTCCATTTCAAAACCACCGCCCTCCTCTCCTGTTCCAATCCAAAACCAGCGTTGCTCCCCTCCCGTTCTAAACCAAAACCAGCACTGCTCCTCTCCTCTTCCATTCAAAAACCACCGCCGGCGAGTGAAGGTGCTGTGGAGAAGTAGATCGATGGAGGAGTACAACCGATACGTGAGGATCACAGACGGCGACCCTGTGGAGCTAGCTAGGATGTTGGAGATATAGTCTTGGTTTGACAATAAGGACTAACTAGCGGCGACGGCGACATCCATGGCCAAATATCTACAACAGAGCGAAAAGGCGGCGATACTACCGGAGGGAGTCGCGCGGGAGTACATAGAGCTGCTCCTCTGGGCCATGGAGCAAACAGATTCACCCAATCCGATCGTGAGGGAGCGGTGGTGGGAGTATCGATCCCAGATGGAGCATCCACCAGAGATTGAAGGATCGAGGATCTACAGGGTGTCGTTTGTGAGGGTGTCGTGCCAGTGGAGTCTTCGTCGACCGAACCCAACTGCAAGAGGAGAAAAACAGTTGGACCGACGACGCTTCCCCGCCATCCTCTCCCTCGCCGTTCACATCATCCCACGGGGCGGCTGTCTGCCGCCGAGGAATAGGAGGGATTTGCCCCCCCCAGACCAATAGTCGGGCAGGTTGTCAATTGCCAGGAGGAGCTTAGGGTTGTTAGTATTTGCAGGTTGTGAATTGTGTTTTGTGTTGTGTATTTTGAGAGTACTTTCAGATATGAATGTCTTTTGAATTTCAGATTTGTAGTATTGAGCATATGAAGTATTTTATGAATTCTAGAGATCTATTTTTAGCACTTAAAAAATGTAATTTCATAGGAGTATAAAAGTGCAGACAATGTGATTCTCAGAGAAGAAACCGCAAGTTTCAGTTTCAGATAAGAAACTGCAACTTTTAGAGGCAGATCATTTATATTAACACGGCCTTTTCAAACAGTGTTAACATCATGCTAGAAGTTTTATTCATGGTCGAAACTGGAACTACCAGCCAGTTAACATTATGCTGATCAACATTCATGCATAGCACATCTTCATATGATGCACAGTCAAAAAGATATGCTATTTTCAAAATGCCCACACAATGTCGAGTGTGCGAAAAACAGAGAAAATGAGGGACGAAGTTTTGACAAGTGTAGGACGTGGTGTGCGTAGATGACAATTGGGACCCACATGTCAATAAAGGCAGAGGCAAAAAATTTGGAGATATTTTCTCTGCATAGGTGGAATCGAACCTGGGCAGAACAACTGCCCCGTCTAGGCTTTCTTTTTAACACGCGCAGCCCGCGACCTCGGATGGGAGGTCCATAAGGCTGTTTGTATTTTCTTGAGGGCCGTCATGTATCGACCGGCCTATGGACCTCCCATCCGTTCTATTTTTCTATATAAGAATACGAACGCCTGGTCCAACTTATGTTTCCCTTCTAACTATATTATATATATTTAAATTATTTTATATGTTATTATATATTATTTTTATTGTCATCATATATTTAACAGATACTTACATATGTAAGAAAACAATATCCCACATCTTGTTAACTTATAAAAATAATTTCTTAACAATAAAATCCTGGATTTTTTTTGGCAACGAAAATCCTGGTGATTGTGTACAAAAGCTTTGTAAGATTTAAGGACCAATGTACTAATAAATCACTTATTATTTAAATATATATATATATATATATATAACAAAATGCTCAGCCCCTGTTTATTTTTTGATAACATTGATGCGCCCACCCCAACATTATAACTAGAATCAGCCCAGCAAAATCATGTATTTCGAGAAAGTGCAAATGGCCTGTAATTTTTTAGGAAAAACATAAATGGGCCGCATGGACGCTACATTATTTGTTCACCCAGCCCAGCTAATGGACTGTAATTCAAAAAAAAGAGATCAAATGGACTATAAATTCTACCCCGCAAAAAAACTGTAAATTCTGAAAAAATGGGTTGAATACGTGCCACATTTTTGGAGGCTGAAATGTGGGCCAATAGGCCGAAGCCAATGCAAGTCATTGTCAACTTAGTCAACAAATGATTCTGACATCGTTAGCGGTTGGATTTACATCCAACGACCGGCATCCATCTTCAATCTCTCGTCTTCTTCCTCCAGCGCCGCCGGGACCACCTGCTCCCGCCTCCTAGTGCTAGCAGCTCTGCTTAGCACGCTTCGCTATGAAGCGCTACTCCACCGTTGGCCAGGCCATCCCTCCACCCCTCCACACCTCCTGTTCTTCTCCACCGACTGCTGAACCACACCGCACTAGAACTAGTTAACCCTCGTACACCTCTCCGTCTGCGACTCTACTCCCGCGTCTTCCCATCTCCGGCTCGTTGCTGTCTGGGGCCTCGCCGTCGTCCACCACCTTGGATGCGCTCAGCGCGGAGTGGTCAACGTGGTCAACGAATAACACCATCGGAAGTAGACTGTGCGTGGAGAGGCTGACAGCTGGGTCCATGGCCGCACGCACGGAAATGCCTCCTTATTGCGCGCAAAATAATGATTCCTCCACTTGACAGCTAGGACCCACCGGAAGGGCCTCTGTATTTCACGAAAAAACGTTCCCAGCGCTGACAGGTCGGACCCACTAGCTATATCTTCGCACGCAAGGAAGTGCCTCCTTATTATGCACAAAAAATGAATACTCCCCCTGCTAGCTGGGACCAAGTATAGTGGGAGGCTGACTTGTGGGCCTACTAAGTTGACGGGGACGGAGGGCTTTGTCAACTTAGTCAATATGCACGATTCTAGCTCCATTGACCGTACGATGTCCATCCAACGGCCGTAGTGCTTCTTCAACCTCTGGTCTTCTTGCTCCAGCCGCCCAAACCAGCGCCGGTCGTGCCTCGTGCTCCTGCCTCCCGTGGCCGGCTCCGATGCTGCGGAGGCCTCACCGCGCCCTACTACTCCCACCGCTAGCCAGGCCATCCCTCTACTCACCCACACCCCCTGTTATTCTGCGGCGACGACATCCTCACACCGCAGCCGAACCAGTGAACCCTCGTACTCCTCTCTGCGCCGGCATCCACTGTCGTGTCTTCCCTGGCTCTGCGTCGTCCCCTTCCTAGGCCTCGCCGTCGTCCACCGCCTTGGTGCTCTCGGCGTGGCATGGTCAATGTGGTCAACGACCGACTTCCATCGAAAGAGTACTGTACGTGGAGAGGCTGACAACTGGGTCCACGGCCGCAGCAAGGAAGTGCCTCCTTATTACGCGCAAAATAATTACCCCCCACCTGACAGCGGGGACCCATCGGACGGGCCACGGTATTTCGCAAAAAAAATGTTTCCCCCTGACTGCTGGGACCCACCAGCTACATCTTCGCACGCAACGAAGTGCGTCTGGGCAAAAAATAATAATTCACCCCCTGACTGCTGGGACCCACCAGCTACATCTTCGCACACAAGGAAGTGCCTGACAGTCGGGACCCACCTGGTCGAAGCGTACGTAGCATTGTCATTCTGGTCGCGAACGTGTACGTACTTACTGGTCGATGCGAAGCGTACGTAGCATTGTCATTCTAGTCGCGAACGTGTACGTACATACTGGTCGATGTAGAGGTGTGCACGTGTCGTAGTAGAGGCGTGCACGTAGCATGTACACGTACGTACAGCGGCCAGGGTGCAAGAAAGTAAATACGGCCACGTACGTACATACGGGCGGGGTCTCAGATGCCTACTCGCGCGTACGTACGGCGAGGGCTCGTGTACATGGCTGGGTCGGAACGGACAAACAGTGTCGTCGTCGTGTTCATGGGGAGCCAACCGGCTGGGTCGGAACGGAATGCGTCGTCGTGTTCATCGGGAGGGCTTGGAGGGAACGGCCAATGGAAACGAGGCCTGACATACCGCAGAACGGAGGAAACAGCCTTGTGTTCGACCGGCCACGTTCGAAACGGGATCATGTTCATCGGGAGGGGTTTGGCGTACCGCAAAACGGAGGAAATGGACCTCCTACGGTCAAAACGGGGGTCATGGTGTTAGGGAGGGGTGTGGCGTACCACAAAACGGAGGAAACGGACTTGTGTTGGAGTGCAACGGTCGAAACGAGGGTCCTGTTCATCGGGAGGGGTGTGGCGTACCGCAAAACGGGACTCCACGGGATACTGTTCATCTCCACCATCGACCCCCTCCAGCCTCCACGGGCTACAGTTCATCCACCGTCGACCTCCTCCAGCTTCCACCTGCGACTGTTCATCCACGGGCTCCTGTTCATCTAGCGTCCACCGTGCGCTACTCCACCGACTACTGTTCAACCAGCCCTCTCCACGGGCTCCTGTTCAACCACCCCTCCACGGGCTGCTGTTCATCCAGCCCTCCACCTTCTATTGTTCATCCTGCCCTCCACGGGGTGGTCCTGTTCATCCAGCCCTCCACGGGGTCCTGTTCATCCAGCCCCAACCGGCTCGATCGATCGGGGTCCTGTTCATTCAGAGGCAACACCACGGGGTCCTGTTCATTCACCCCCACCGGGAACTGTTCATCCGAACCCCCCAGCAACACTCATTGTTCATCCAGAGGCAGCATCAATCGGCTTCAGTTAGCAGCAGTAGCGAAGGAATCGCTCGATCGGGTTCAGTTAACAACCATCGATCGATCGCTCTGGTTCAGTAACGCGTAGCCTGTACCTCGCTCGGGTGCAATCGCTCGGGTTCAGTTAGAGCCCAACACCTCGCTCGGGTTCAGTTAGAGCCCAACGCCTCGCACCCACGCGCGTGCGTGTACCAGAGAAACGCGCATTGCTCGGCCCCAACCACCCACCGTAACCGGGAACACCCCGATATTTTCCTCGCCCTCGCTTCTACCACGGTTTTTTCCGTCATGGACGGCCCAAAGAATGTCATGCAGCTGCGTCTCCGGCCCGCCCAGGACGAAAAGCCCATTTTCTGTCATGATTTTGTCATAGAAGTAGGACCCAACCACATCTATGATGATACCGGGTTTTGTCACAATTATCGTCATAGAAGTGTCATAAGTATGATAGAAATTTTTTTCGTTCCACCCAAAATGTCACGGATGTGTCTTTTTTTGTAGTGTAGGTTTGCAAGATAATAAAGAGCACGTAAATAAAATCTAGGGGCTGTTTAGATAAATACACAACTAAGTTAGTTTTAGTAGAGAGCTTTTTGTCACAAGAAAGTTATTTGTCCCTAGGCAATCGATAACTAGACCGGTAATCATTATTGCAATTTTGTATGAGGGAGAGGCATAAGCTAACATACTTTCTCCTCTTGGATCATATGCACTTATGATTGGAACTCTAGCAAGCATCCACAACTACTAAAGATCATTAAGGTAAAACCCAACCATAGCATTAAAGTATCAAGTCCTCTTTATTCCCATACGACATCACCCACTTATCCGTGTTTGTGTTTCAGTCACTCACGCAACACAGACAATAAGCAAACCATGAACATATTGCGAACCCTACAGCAGGCATCCCTCACGCTTGCGCGATACGGAGAGCACCATAGGACAGCACCAATAATAAAACATGCAACTCAAACCAATCATGATCATCAATGAATCCATAGGATAAAACGGATCTACTCAAACATCATAGGATAGCCATACATCATTGGGAAATAATATATAGCGTTGAGCACCATGTTTAAGTAGAGATTATAGCAGGGAGAAGAGGTGTTACACCGCTGCATAGAGGGGGAGAGAGTTGGTGATGACGGTGGTGAAGTTGTTGGTGTAGATCGCGGTCATGATGATGGCCCCGACGGTGTTCTGGCACCACCGGGAGAGAGGAGGAGAGAGCCCCCTTCTCCTTCTTCTTCCTTGACCTTCCCCCTAGATGGGAGAAGGGTTTCCCCTCTGGTGCTTTTCTTCCATGGCGGCGGAGGGGCGGGAGCCCCTCCGAGATTGGATCTCTCTCTCTCTCTCTGTTTCCTTATGTTTCTGCGCTCCCAGATTCGGGCCTTTCACCGTTTCTTAAATTCTGGAGATCCGTAACTCCGATTGGGCTGAAATTTTAACACGATTTTTATACGGATATTATCTTTCTTGCGCCAGAAGAAGGGGCACCAAGCGCCTTACGGAGTGGCCACAAGGACCAGGGGCGTGCCCTCCGTCCTTGTGGGCTCCTCAGGCATCGTCTCGCGTTGATTATTTTTCCCAAATATCACATATATTCCAAAAAAATCTCCATAAGTTTTTATCCCATTTGGACTTTGTTTTATATGGACTTTCTACAAAACAAAAAACATGCAACAAAGAGGAACTAGCACTGGGCACTGGATCAATATGTTAGTCCCAAAAAATAGTATAAAAAGTTGCCAAAAGTATGTAAAAGTTGTAGAATATTGGCATGGAACAATGAAACATTATAGATACGACGGAGGCGTTGACGATGAAATGTACCTAGGGTAGGGTCATAGGCCTAACCTAGACTCCGTACCCAAGGACACTGGCCTAGAGTCAAAGACATTCAAAGTCCAATAGAAGATACCGACTGAATCAACTTGGAGCGCAACCCACTCGACCAACTATTCCACTTAGATACCCCAATTCCACTCGACCAAGATAGCGTCACTCGACTGTACAAAGAATCACTCGGAGTACAGAAGATCTAAAGCCAGCCCAGGATGGCAACGGTCAGGCGTTCACCCCGTAGTCTTAAAGATCATTAATAGTCATTTATAGTAGGCGTTACCAGTAACGGTCCTGCCTTAACTCACATTAAACCCTGTGTAACTGAGGGTTGGAGGGGTCAGGCGCACTCTATATAAGCCAACCCCCTCCTCTGGTACAAGGGTCGACACCCCCTGTAACTCACACGCATATTCCAGTCGACAAGCCTCCGAGGCACCGAGACGTAGGGTCGTTACCTCTTCCAAGAGGGGCCTGAATTCGTAAACCCGCATGTACAACTTCGCCATAGCTAAGGCCTTGCCTCCTCCTACGTACCCCCTACTCTTACTGTTAGACTCACTCCCACTACAGTTGGCGCCCACCGTGGGGCAAGGCGTCTCAGGGACTTCCGGTGAGGTTGCAACTTTTACGATCTCCATCAACATGGTTTCCGGCGGTGGTTTGGCTTTGGGCCACGACAGCCGTCTCGGCGCGCTCGTCTTCATCGCCGATGACTCCGCCTGGCTCCAAGAAGCCCCCCTCGACGTCGATGCCCATCCCATCTGTGGGGCGGCACATTTCCACGCGAGTGCCTGCGTCCTCCTCCTGCGGCAGCCATCGACGCAGTATAGGTTGGTTTCCGCGGCATCCACTCTCCCCGCTGTACGCCGCCGCAAGCAATCTGGTCGATCGCGGCTCCAGCGGTGGGTGAAGCATGCGGTGGCTTGGCAATCGGCCACCCCTCAAGTTGCAGCTATCGAGCCTAACGAATCTCTCAAAGGACCATTCGATCTGTCAACTGGTTCCGCGGACACTCTTTCCGAGTGCGGAAGTAGCGACCCTGCGGCGGAAGTCCTCATGGTCGACTCGGCTCGCAGCCTGCCTGGGTTCCGTCGCGGCGGCGGCGGCCCGTTGCGTGGTCATGACCAATATCATCCCCAAGCCCTCAATTTGAAGCAGATGGAAGAGCTACATCGTCGCAACATGGAGGTGCTCCATACCCCCATCATTGGGGACAGCTCTGAGGCTCAGGCCTTAGAAGCTGTGCGCCTGGCTACCTTAGCTAAGCGCGCACGTCTATAAAATCTCCAACACTCACTCGACGAACACGCCCGTCGGCACATCCCTAGATCCAGTCGACGACAACTATTTCCGACTAAACCTCAGGTATACCGCACTCCAGTTCAAAATCATGCAACAGCAGCACGAATAGCAGAGTCGATTCAGCTGTCTCATTCAGAAGCTGGTACAGGTTTGCTGCAGATCCGAGCACTACTCCGAGCAGCAGGTGACCAGAATTCAGCCGTTCAGTCGCGCAACAGGATCCATAGCAGATATGTGGTTGCAGATACAGTCCAATCAGCACACAGCCCGAGATTGCCTCTGCGGCGTGAAGATCGTGGTTACCGTCAAGATCAGTACCTTGGTCGGGGTCACGGGCAGTTTGATCCTCGTGACGACCACCGTCGAGTGCCTACACCTCCTCCGAGAGGTGGGTCATACGCACCCCGGTGGTATGATGACACACGCCCTTACGGCGATGAGGGGAGAGCCCCGATTGATCCCAGAGAGCCTGTATTCGATGCAAGATCAGTTCTGGTCCAGGGTTTGGTTGACAGAGGCTGTTCTATCTCCTGCATGATGTCCTCCATAAGCTTCGGAGTGACATTCCCGTAGGATTTGTTCCTGTTCATGCTCAGGTATACAACAAGTAATAATACCATCTACTCCATCTTTATAAAGATGTGGGTCATCCCAAAAGTAATGTCTTAAGTCAAAGAAGAATTTTTTCTTTTGTTGGTATATGAAACTAGGTGGTATAAATTTAGCAACAATATAATTAGCATAGTCAGCATACCAAGGAGTATTATGAGAAGCATTTATGACAGCTAGTTGTTCATCTGGAATGCTATCATCAATAGGCAGTGGGTCATCAAGAATATTTCCTAACCTAGATAAGTTATCAGCTATGGGGTTTTCAGCTCCCATCCTATCAGTAATGTGCAAGTCAAATTATTATAGCAAAAGAACCCACCTAATAAGTCTAGGTTTAGCATCTTTGTTTTCCATAAGGTATTGAATAGCAACATGATCAGTGTGAACAATTACTTTAGAATCAACAATGTAAGATCTGAATTTATCACAAGCAAACACAACCGCTAAAAATTCTTTTTTCAGCAGTAGCATAATTTCTTTGGGCAGTGTCTAGAGTTTTACTAGCATAATGGATAACATTATCTTTGTCCTAAAACATCACCAACAACATAATCGCTAGCATCACATAATTTCAAAAGGTAAGTTCCAATCAGGTGGTTGAACAATAGGTGCAGAAGTTAAGGCTTTTTTAAGTGTTTTGAAGGCTTCTACACAATCATCATAAAAAACAAATGGAACATCCTTTTGCAAAAGATTAGTAAGAGGCCTAGAAATTATAGAGAAGTCTTTAATAAACCTCTCCTATAGAAACCAGCATGACCAAGGAAACTATGAATTCCTTTAATGTCTTTAGGACATGTCATTTTCTCAATTGCATCAACTTTACCTTTATCCACCTCAATACCTCGCTCGGAAATTTTATGCCCCAAGACAATGCCTTCGTTCACCATAAAGTGGCACTTCTCCCAATTCAAGATAAGACTATTTTGTTCACATCTCTGCAAAACTCGATCAAGGTTGCTTAAGCAATCATCAAAAGAACTTCCATAAACAGAGAAATCATTTATGAAAACCTCAACAATCTTTTCACAAAAGTCATAGAATATAGCAGTCATACATCTTTGAAAGGTAGCAGGTGCATTACACAATGAAAGGATCGAGAAGAGGTGTCTAGAGGGGGGTGATTAGACCCTTAACAAAGAAAAGTAGCAGTTTTTAAGTTCTTCAAGTTAAGGTGGAGTTTTAGCATAAGTTTAAACATTCAAAGTACATTTTAAACAAGCATGGCAAGAGTATATGAGCAGCGGAAAATAAAGCATGCAAGTTGCAAGAAAGTAAAGGGATGAGATTGGAGTGTGCAAACGCAATTGGTGACACGGAGATTTTTGGCGTGGTTCCGATAGGTGGTGCTAACGTACATCCATGTTGATGGATACTTGAACCCACGAAGGGTAACGGTTGCGTGAGTCCACAGAGGGCTCCACCCACGAAGGGTCCACGAAGAAGCAACCTTGTCTATCCTACCATGGCCATCGCCTATGAAGGACTTGCCTCACTTGGGTAGATCTTCACGAAGTAGGCGATCTCCTTGCCTTTATAAACTCCTTGTGTCAGATTACGGGTTCCGGCAAACCCTTGAGGTTCGAACACTGGGGTGCGCACGAAGATATCTCTCCCCCTAGCTCGCTCTCGCAATGATCTCAAGGCCTAGCTCGCGAACCTAAGGAACAAAAGACACAGGAGTTTATACTAGTTTGGGCCACCGTTGTGGTTTAATACCCTACTCTAGTGTGATGTGGTGGATTGCCTAGTAGGCTGAGGATGAACAATACAAGGGATGAACAGCCTCCTAAGGAGAGGTGTTCTTGAGATCGGTGAGCTTGTGTGTGTGTGCAAAGATGGTCCAAATGATCCGTCCCCAATCATTGTAGTGGTAGCCCTATTTATAGAGGCCCTGGTCCTCTTCCCAAATGTTTAGGCGGGAAGGGATCCCACAACGGCCAAGTTTGAAGGGAGACAACTAGTACAAGTTATCCTGACAAAAGGTGGTCTTCGCCTGCCAAAGGCTCTCGTGGTGACGCCGTCGTGGGCTCCGCGGTGACCTCCGTCCTGCCGTCCTGCTGGTCTTGGTCTCATTGCACCGATATGGAAACCTTTGCCTGATGCCTAGGGACTCCTCGCCTACGCTTGCCCCTTTAGCACCAAAGAGGCAACTGGTACTCTGCGCCCGCTGGTCCCCGCCTGGCCTTGGTCGTCATGGCTCATGTCACGCGGACCTCGCGAGGTGCCCCTTGCATATATATCTCCGCTCCTCGGGAGCCAGCCTAGCGTGGCTGCCCCTGAGGAGGCCTTGTGTCGTCCGCCTCGCGAGGCTTGGCCCCTCGTGAGGGTCTTGAATGGTTGCTGATGAAGATGGGTCGTACCAGGCCGTTGGTGGAGCCACGCCCTGGGCCACTGGCAGGCAAGTCTGGGTATCCCCATTCCCAGGACGCCGACAGTAGCCGCCGGGCCCAAGGCGCGCTCGGACTTGGCTTCAAGGCGAAGCCAAAGGGCAAGTGCGGAGCCCCGCGGGCCCCAATATCCTGCAACCTTGATTGACGCATGGCGACTGATGGGACGTGGCGTCTCCACGTCCCCATGCTGCCTCAGCAACCATTCGACTTGACGAGACCCTTCTATATGCAGAAGAAAACCATCATTACCTGCGATCGTGGAGGCCAGCGGTTGTTCTCCTCCTGGCTATAAATGAGGAGAGGGGCGGAGCCCCCATTGCTCATCTCCTCCTCCATTCCGCCTACTTCTTCTTCCTCCTTCGTTCTGTGACACTCATGGTGCCGATACGGAGATTCTCCACCGCTGAGAAGGGGAAAACCCCATGCAAAGAGCTAGGGCCACAACCGCCGAAGAAGAGTCTGGCCCGCTCTCGTGACGTCGTCGTGAGGCCGGAGGTGAAAAGGCCTTGGCATGAGCGGCCTCCCCCCGGCTACCCGCTGCCCTTGTACGCCCAGGCGCAAGGCTCCGGAGGGGGAGGCAGTGGCCCGCGCCGCTCGCGCCTTGGCCGCGGTGGGCGTGCTATGGCGGCACGCGCCGTCGCCCCGCGAACCCACGCCGAGAGCTCCTCGCGCGAACTCGTGGTGTGGGCGGCGATGCCACTGCGCTCATGGATCCGATTCCTGCAATTCTTAGCTTAAGAGATGCCGCTGAGGGGGCCACTCGAGCTGTGGCTACAGCACGCCGAGTGTGACACCCCGGCGACGAGAGCAGAGGTCGAGGTCGTTTCCCCGGGCAAGATCTTCATGACCCGCGGGTGGGGTGAGGTCGCCCGCGCCTGCCGCGCGGAGGGCACCCTCGCCATCCACTTCGAGTACGATGGCGCCTCCACATTGTTCTTCAAGGTCTTCGATGAGGAAGGTCGTTGCCTGGAATGCTGCCCCAGAGGGGGTTGCTGGGATGGCGCGGCGGCGGGCGCTGGCCCCACCTTTGGTCCTGCCGGCAGTTCCTCCAACAACAGCGACGGTACCTGGGAGTCCAACGACTCTCCCGAGCCCTATGAGACTCCGGAGACGAGCGACGACAGCTACGTGCCCCCGAGCTCTCGCCGTGCCCGGAGCGCGTCAGCAGCGTCCGCCCGTCGCCGCCATTGATCTGGATGGGGTTGGCGTCGGCCTCCCGTGGCCCACTGTTAATGATAGCGTCAGCGGCGACGCCTGTAGATGCGGCTCCTAGAAACCTTCTTCCTTTGTTCCCTGCGAGCAATCGAGGTGAATCCCGTGGGGGTGTGTAAAGGGTCTGTAATGTCTTTTGTGTCAATATCATCCTTGTTGCGAACATTCATGATTGCGTGTCTTTCTTCGGCTTGGTCCCCCCTTTCCAACCTCGTGGTAGCTTAGTGCTCTACACCGACAGGTCCAGTCCCCAGGCAGGCTGCAGCCATCGTTGGTATGCCAGGTCGCAATGCCGTGGTCAAGGCCAGGAGGTGAGCGGCCCGAGGTCCGGTGAGAGCCCCCGAGGTGCGATGCTCAGGAGGTCCCCTTTAGCGCACAAGCAACTACCTGAAGGCAAGAAAGGAAGGTGGCGTTGCCGTAGCAAGGCTGCAAGGGATGGAAATCCTGTGTCACTGCGCTGGCTGGCTCGAGTGCGAAACTTATCTTAGCGACCCTGGGTCGGTTTCCGTGTGTAGCGTCCGATTCGTGCGTCAGCGGCTGCGAGACGATTGGGTTAGGCTCGCGCTGGCCTCCCTCCCTTTTTCGCGCTCTCCTAGGTGCTCTGCGTCCTCGGGCCCCGACCCTCGAGTGAGCTTAGCCCCCGCTGGTATGCCAGGTCGCGATGCCGTGGTCAAGGCCAGGGGGTGAGGGCTGGAGAGTCAGTAGGAGCTCCTGAGATGTGATGCTTAGGAGCCCCCCTTTAACGCGCAAGCGAATTGCGTAAAAAAGAAGGAGCCTGTGGCGCCGTCCGTCGCCCGCCTCCAGAGATTCCTGCAGGTTAGCGCGAGGGAGGAACACAGGTTGCAACCATGTTTGCTGGTCCGCCGTTGGTCGTTCCGCAAGAAGATGAAGGCACTGAGGGCCTGGTGAGGTGGCGTGCGCAGGGCATGCCGCGAGCCAGAGCTCGACCGCTCAGGTTTGTTAGCGTTGCTGGGACGGGCCCGAGCACAAGCGTCGTGCCAGCATGTGTAGCCCCCGTTGCGGGGTGAGCGGGAGGCCGGTCAGTAACACGGGTGGCCGCGAAGGGCAAAAGATAAGCAGGTGATAATCATGAAATGACTCAAGCAATGAAGTAGGTTAGCTCTGATAGATGCAAGAACGATACATGCCACTGGGACGGACCCGAGCGGCCTGGGGATGATGCAACCTGAGAGGCACTCCCAACAGAGTAAGCTAAAGATGCAAAAGGATACACGTCGCTGGGACAGGCCCATGCTACTTGGGGATAATGCTGCCCGAAGGGTGCCCCCAACTGAATGAGCTGGAAAGAGTCACCTGATACCATAGATGGAGTGATGTTGGAGTAGCCGAAGATGCGTGCCGAAGAAGTTGCTCCTCACGAGCCGCCAGGGTCCTGAGCCTCGAGGGGCTCCGTAGGCCCAGGTGGCTCCTAAAGAACTGTCGCGATCTCCGACAGGACAACGTGATGCCTGGCCTCCTGAGCCGCCAGAATGCTCCGTAAGTGATGCTGGAAGGTGACAGCCGCGTTCGGCAGGCCAAATGGCATGCGAACATAGCTGTGGGGTGGACCCTCGCACCGCCCAACACGCGAAGGCCAGTAAAGTCCTTGAGATGCAGCCCTATTGAGCCCTGGAATGTCGACGCAGACGCGCAGCCCATCGTCCTTGCCAGGATGGGGGGCCGCACCGTGTGGTGGGCGGCGGTCGCCATGTATGGTCCTTGCCTCTTGAAGTTCTTGGGTCGCCTTGGTGATGAACTCCTGAGCACTAGGAGCTCCATGCCTTGTGCCCTCTTAAGGGAAACGTGCGGCGAAGCACGCCTCCACATGGTGCCCGAGCGCCTCCCTCGTGATGTTGGCTAGGTCTGAGGCCCTTCAGAAGAGAGCCCCCGAGACCAGCCTGAGGAGGGCGTCGGGCGCGCCTTCCTATGGGAGGGAGGGATGTGCCCCAGCTGCGGGTGCAGATCCTGAGGTGGTGCCGCTGGACACGCCGCTCTCCTGAGGTCCTGGGTGGAGCAGCTGCTTCTTCTTCTTGGGGATGGCCTTAGAAGGATATAGGGTGCCTTCGTTGTCGTGGTCTTCAGCCGCTGCGGCTTGGTAAGCATGCTCGAGGGAGCACACCGCATCTCTTTCTTCACAGGGGACCGTGATGATGCCGCCGCTCCCTGGCATCTTTGGGACGTTGTAGCCGTGGTGGGTCACTGCCATAAACTTGGCCAAGGCTGGGTACCCAAGGATGGCGTTGTACGGCAGGCGGATGTGGGTGAGATCGAGGTCGATGAGCTCGGTGCAGTAGTTGTTACGCTGGCGAAAGGTGACAGGGAGGCGGACCTTCCCTATCAGGGTGGTGGAGCCATCGGTCACTCTTGAGAAGGGCTTGGTAGGCTATAGCTAATCGTATGGCACTTTGCAGGCTGTCGAATGTCTCGACAGACAGGACGTTGAGCCCTGCGCCACCGTCGATGAGGGTCTTGGTGACTTGGACGTGCTTTTGCGGACCCACAAGCTCTTCCACGGGCTTGCTATTGTAAGTTACCTCAGTCCGGGCAGGCCTCGGACTGGTCTTGTAGTCGCCGATGTGCATTTCTCCCCAGGGGAGTCCTTCATGGGCCCACAAGGTTTCGAGCTTCCAAGGAGCCTGCTAGCACTACAAAAAAACACACTTCCGTGATGATACGTGTTTGTCACAGTAGGTCGCGTTTTTTGTCATGCATGTACATCCATGACGATTTTATGACAGAATCAAGATAGTCATACATGTGCTGTCGTAGAAGTGTTCCATGACATTACCAAAATTATCATCATGGAAGTGTCCACTTCCATGATGATAAATCGCGCGTCACAGAAGTGCTTTCGTCAAGGGTGACCGACACGTGGCATCCACCGTAACGGAACACCGTTAAGCTATCGGGTCGAGTTTTGGATCCGATAACCCGTTAACAGCCCCGACCAATGGGAATTTTCCACGTGTAAAATCATCATTGGCTGGAGGAAACACATGTCGGCTCACCGTTGGGACAGATGTCATCCGCTCATTGGACCGAAGGCGCCTATGATACTGCGACACGTGGCACGGCCCAACAGAGGCCCATTCCTGCGAAAAGGCCGGCCAGTTTGACTTGGTCAAAAGGTGGCGGGCCGGCCCACGGAAAGACTGTTAACGGCCTGTTCGCATATAGCCCATTTATAGCCTGCTAACCCAGGGCCCGTTACACCCTATCCGAATTAGGCCCAGTAGCATCATCTGGGCCGTCCAATATGATTCAGCCCGTTTTAACTTCCGGCCCATGTGTGGCCCATGACTTCTTTCGGCCCCTATGAGGACCTTTGTAACTCTTGGCCCATTAACGGCCCGTGGTGAAACTGGCCCGTAATGAATAGTATATCACTTTATACCCATTAACGGCCCGTTATTCCATTGGGCCGTTTCCAGCCCAAGTTATCTTTCGGCCTTCTCAGGGCCCATTGATTCTTGGGCTCATTTGCAGCATTCAGTTACGTATGGCCCGTTACTGTCATTTTCTGCTTGTGGGCCAAATTCAGCCCGTCGTTACAGTCGGCCCGTTTGCGGACCGTTAATACGTTGGGCCGTTTTCATGTCAAAAAAACCCGTTGGGCTGTTTTCATAGAGTTATCAAATACGGCCTATTAACGGCCCGTTATGGTCCACGAATAGTACGACCCATGATTGGCGAAATGATGATACGCCCCGTAGAAGGCCCATGGATCCTACGGCCCATATGAGGCCCATGGATAGTACGGCCCGTAGAAGGACCATGGATCATCCGGCCCGTAGAAGGCCCATGGACCCTACGGCCCGTAGAAGGCCCATGGACCCTAAGGCCCATATAGAAGGCCGATGGATCCTACGGCCGGACGAAGGCCCATGGATCATACGGCCTGCAGGAGGCCCATGGTTACAACAGTCCGTGTGTTGCCATGATTATTTTTGCCTAGTTACCAAAAATAGGCTATTGTGGCCAGTAGAAAAAACAGAAAAAGAACTACAGTGACTACAAGCAAACAACTAAACAAGACAATAAGGAAATAAATAAGCAAGCAATTAACGCTAGCCTATTACCGCTATTACACATATTACATCCACTGGGCATCAAAGTTCGCCACCAGTGCAAATATAGGGAACAAAGCAGCACATTACATACACTGGCCGTCAAAATTGGCCACCGGTGCAAATAAACGCGGCAGCAAAACAAGAGCATAACTGAAACAACTTCAGAAGAGCTCAAGAAACGTTATCCTGGGTATCCACCATGCTGGCAATAAGCTTAGCAAGCTGATTAGCTTTGTCCTGTTTGGCGCTAAAATCCTCCAACGCTTGCTGTTGCACCAGAAAGTATGCATCTGAATGCTCCAGGGACTTCCGCAGTCCTTCCGCTTCTTGTCGCAGCACAGCTGATCGATGTCTTTCAGCTTGTAGTTGAGACTCAAGAAACCGAACTGATTCAGACAGTGAGTTTGAATAGCTTGTGCAAGCGGTAGTGGCCAGTAACTCGAACACTAAACCAAGACAGGACTTTGGGGTTGTCTCGCTGTCTTCAAGATAGTCTTCCTTAGCTGTTTTATCAGCTTTGTTGGAGACCAACAAGGATGTGTCACTATCCTGAACCTTATCTGCATTACTTCTTTTACCATTGCTTAATAAGGCACTCTTCCCCAATATTCTGTCAGCATTCTAAAAGAAGAAAAAAGCAGACACATAACAAGTTTAGCATGTACTAGTATATGAAACTCATTTCGGTGAACTAGTTCATTAGTAAGGTGGACAGGATTAAACTACCAAGTCTTCTATTGCCAAGTACTAGTACATAATAAAAGCATCAAACAAACATATATCTATGGCCTATGGTCACTGCATTGTCTTGCCAAATCAAAATAGAGACACGGTTCAAATCATATCAGTTCAAGACAAAGCAGCAGTGAAAGAATACAAAGCGTGGGAAACTACACGGCACAACAATATTTCAGATGGGTACCACGGGTCTACATGTACAACAACACTATTGGCTCTGTTGTGATGCTAGTAATGTGCATGATATGAAAGTCAACTGTATACAGAATTGAAATTGAAATCAACAGAGCTATTGATAAGAGCAAACCTGTTAAAGGAACATGCGTGAACATACCTGCTGCGCCATTGGAGTTTCGATTGGATCCTTCAATTTAAAAATAAGTTTTTATGAGTAAATACAGTGATACAAGAGCAAAGCAATCATAGTTAAAAAAGGCGCGCCTAGGCTCTAGGCGTTGGCAAAACGCATTGCGCATAACTACGCATAATCTGTGCATAACTGCGCATAAGCATGCGGTTTGGTCAGTAAAGCGCAAGGCGGTGGCAAAACGCACAATTAACGCCTAGCGCTTTTTTGAACTATGATAGCAATGGAATCTTAAATTAGAACAGTTGTTCTTCAGGTTTAGGCACTTGTTCTACATGAACAGAGTACAGTAAGACGCAAGAATATAATACTTAAAAATAGAAAATGAGCTCATAGACCTTACCACATTCTTGGTTTGGGACCAGTACAGAACAAGGCGTTCCCAGTCATCGTCCAGTAAATGTGTCTCAGGAGAACGTAAGGGAATTTGATGAGTTTCTTTGCCGGTGAAGTACGTTTTCTTCAGGTAATTCTGATACTGCCACCAAGCATTCTTGAAGACAGCAGAGGTATTAGCACAGGTTACCTCATCCTGAGTTTCCAAATCGGTCCTTCTCTATAGAGAAAAATGGGAAAATTTGCTGTATTATAACCATCATGGAGGTAGGATGTATGGGACGAAGCAAAGTAATTGCCATGAATAACATTACTTACACATAACTCCTGGACAAACACCTGCAACTGGCATTTTCCTTCATCTTTAGTATAATATTTCCAAGATGGGAAGATACGCACATACGATTTAACAACATCAAATGCGATAGATGCTAAACTACGACTAGCTGGTTGTGCTTCCTCCACAGGAATAGGCGTACTAACTGGTGGAGTTGGGGTTCGCCGTGATAGTACTGGCCCTTTGGGCACTGGAGCTTCCTTACTAACTGCTCTTGTTTGGGAGGTCTGTGGTGGAGATGGTGCTGTGTCAACAGGAACTGGGTTACTATCGGCTGGGGTTGGGGTTAGATTGGGTGAAGCTAGTTCTCTGTCCATCGCAGTAGGGGTACAATCTGCGAGAGTTTGGGTTATGTGTGGTAGGGATGGTTCTTGTGCATGTACAACCGGGGTGCTATCTCCACCAAGAGGTAGCACTGTTTATTTGAGACCGTGTTTTTAGTCCGCTAGATACTGGCATCACCCGCTCCAATTCAAATGGCTGATAAACAGGAAACATAGTTGAATGTACAGACATTGTATGAGAGACAGATGCAATACATAGTGTGGAAAAAAGAGGGCATGAAATAGTTGACATGTATATTGTTTAACTAAAACGGATAGCATGACATAATTTCACATATATGATGTCTATCTAAACTGGATAGCATAGCATAACATAATTCAAAGATATGATGAATAACTAAATAGGATCGCATGACATAATTCACCTACATGTTATCTAAGTAATCAGGATCGCATCATTTAATTCACATATGTGATTTATATGCTAAACAGAGGGCATTCGATATGATGTCTGAACTAAGAACATGGTGTTGAATATTGTGTATATGATGTCTAAACTATGCAATGCAAGACACCGTATGCATGATATGAGCAGTATAACCGTGCCAAGTTAGAGCATACGCCTCAATGGGGGAATAGGACTGGTCATCTGTCTCTGAATCCATCTCTGAGGAGCTATCGGGACCCAACAAGAGATCTGCTTCGACAGGTAGCACTGTCTGCTCTGAAGGCCTTGTTTTCACTCCAGATTTTTCCATCTCCCACCCAAATGGCTGATTCACAGGAAGAGTAGTTTAATGTACAAACATTGTCGACAAATGGAAATGTAATGAAGAAAAGGATGGGCGAGATATCATTCAAATATATAATGCCTGGTTAAACAGGATGGCATTGCACATTTCACATACATTATGGCTGGCTAAAAGACATGAGACTGCATAATTCCCATATATGATATAGAAACTAAACAGGTGGCATTACAGAACATGTCTAAACTAAGCAGATGAAATATATGATGTCAAAAGTAGGCACTGCAAGGCAACATATGCATGATATGACTAACATCATCATGCCAAGGTAGAGCAAACACCTTGGGGGGTAAATAGGAGTGGTCAGCGGCGTCTGAATCCGCCTCAGAACAGATATCTTTCTTTGGATTACAATCTGGAGAGGGGTGGGGAGGGTTTGCCATTGAACCCACCATGGAGCGATGTTTGCATGACATTGTATTGCCGCGCAAAACTCTTCTCTTTTTCTCTACATGTTCAGCCTGACTGTGTACAATATCTGAGATGCATACGAAAAAAATATGGTGAGATTATGTAAGGAGAGCATGCAGAAATTTAGAGTGATGTTAACAACCAGTGGATCGACGTTTTTCCGTTGAACCAAAATAGCCCTAATGGATCGACGTGAATGTATAGTAATAAGTGATGCAACAAGTGTACAACCTCTTTGCCGTAGCCGTGTCGACCTCAACATCATTGGGTTGGTCGCTGAAGCAGTTGAGGCAGAGGTGGCTGTCGGAGGTGTGGAGGAAGATCTGAGGAATCTGTAGACGGCGTCCAGGGCACTGCTCTGTTGTGATGGATCGTTCTGTCATTGGCTGAAGCAGCACAAGACAGACATCGTCAATCTCAAGTGGGATTCAAATAGCATCTCCAATAGATGATGTAAAATGGATGTAAAATTAACATCACCAAAAACCACCTGACTACAACAGATGAGGTAAAAACTATTGACTCTGAACTTAACTGTCGAAACTGAAATTTACTGTGGAATCTGAATGCTACTGTCGAAACTGAACGCAATGGTAGCAGAGAGGCACTTGACATGTAGTTTAGGGAGGGCCTGCAGTTCATCTTCAACCTGCACCCCCCTGAGCCGCCAGCCACAACGGCCGAACCGCCGGCCCCAGCGCCGCCTCGCCACCCCGAAACAACTCGCCACCGCCGCCCCGGCCGGCCCTCTAGGCCCCCCGCCCCCACCCTGAACCCTAAGATAGATAGTGGGGTACCTCTCCGGCGAGCCCCCGTCCCCGCTGCGGGTGGTTCTTCCTTAACTCCGGCGAGCCCCCAACCCCTGAAAATCGATTGACCCAAAAGTCGATTCAGTCGACTGAAGTGTGGCTTAATCGGAGCAGAGCAGCAGCACGAGCGAGGGGGAGAGCAGCAGCAGCAGCTGGGCGAGCGAGTGATCGAGCGAGAGCCGGAGCAGCAGCAGCAACGCGAGCTAGCGAGCGAGAGCCAGAGCAGCAGCAGCAGATCTGGCTGGTATGGACGCCGCCGCCAAAGGTGCCTCGCACTGGGGGAGAGCCACCGTGGAGATGTCGCCCGCGGCGCCGGCTTCAAGGTAGCCGTTCCATGGGGGTGCGGGATGGAGCACCGTCGGGGACGGGAGGTCGAGTTAAGGAGAAGGTGCGATGCGATGAGTGTACAACCTCTTTGGTGGCGCGGAGTAGCCCTCGGCTTCGTCCGAGGAGTCGGTGAGGATGCTGCGGTTCTGGTAGAGCAGGTTAAGGCGGTGCTGTGGGGATGGAGCAGCCGCAATAGATGAGGCGATCGTCGGAGCAGCTCCTTGGAGGTGGAGGACGGGGCGGCTGAACCGGCGGGACGACGAGATGGACGACGGATCCTCATCCGGGGAGGTGGACGAGGGACGTCAAGCTGTTGCGGTGGACGACGTCGTCGGGGAAGAGGCTCCGGCTGGGCAGCGGTGACGTGGCGGACGGAGGAGAGTGGGGTTTCGCGGCTGGAGCGGAGAGGTTATGGCGGCCTGGGATTTCGAATGGCGAAAAGGGGGCGATGGGAGGGGGTGAAGCATGACTTAGGGACGCGCTTGTCCAAAATGTAGGGTGTGTTACAAAAGTACCCCCACCGATTTGAACTAGCAGCCCTTTCGGCTCAGGGTTAGAAGGGGGATTTCGCGTGTCGGAATTTGGCAGCTAGAGGGAGTTTTCGCGCGCGTTGTAATTTTGGGATAGCAAGGCGCGGGTTGTGAAGGCGCCAGTTTTGGGAGCACGATATCTGGATTTTCGGGATATAACAAGATGCGGGTTGAATTTTAGGGACAATCCTAACATGTAGTAATATTCTACTTGTACGTACCAAATCAATTCGCACTTCCCTCAACCAAAAAGAAAACGAAAAAAATAAAACTATTCACACCACACAAAGAGAGAGTCTTGCCCCGTTTTACTATACAAATGCTATTCAAAGCTACTCCCTCCTTCCATCTATATAGGGCCTAATGCGTTTTTCGATGCTACTTTGACCAAATATTAGAGCAATGATATATGACATGCAACTTACACAAAGCACACCGTTAAATTCGTCTGTGAAAGGTTCTTTCAATGATATAATTTTCACATTGTGCATGTCATGTACTATTAATCTTGTCAATAGTCAAAGGCGGTCTTAAAAATCTCATTACGCCCTATATAGATGGAAGGAGGGAGTATGAATCCATGTTATGTCCGATTAAATTTTGTTGCTTGCTGTATAATGCATGTAACCTACTCATACCAACATTTTAGTGCATTCCAAATGTCTATACTACCGCTGCAATTCGAACTAAATTTGAATTCGTTTCTCTATTTCAATAAGAATCTACAATCATGATTGTTGCCAACTTCAACCATCATAGTTTCCTTGCTATCCGCTAGATATAAATTGGACGGCCTATAATGCAGGATGGCAGGCACACCATCATCAACAAGTCCGTTTTTTTATAAGAGTAGAGATAAAATATATTAAATGTAGTATAACATGTTCATAACCACACCATGTGTATCACCGTTATATATATTCACACATGCGTCGGTTTGAAACACTATGATAAATTCTTCAAATATCCAAATTCGCTTTTTGTAATGAAGTATATATGATCTCTATTCGTCTTTTACACCCACACAACCCTTTTATCTTTGTATCTAGCACTAACTTTCTCTTGTGCATGCACACGCCCGCATCCCTCTCACCCTCCCTCAGCATTCTCTAGCTCCATCACGCAAAATCGTCTTTTCACTTTAGGTCGTTCACCCACGGTGTGTGTAGGCCCCCCAGCTCCTTCTTTACGACACACATCGATCGATATGCCTCTCTAGCCAGGTGTGCCTAGCACAAACACAAGCTTCCCCTCTTCTCTTGTCACCGTCCATGCCTCACTCCCACCACTCTTTTCATCGTTCTCGTACTCGCACACTCCTCCCCCTCGATATAGTATGCCTCTCGTCCCACCTCCTACATGCATCCCTCTCTCTCTATCCTTCTCCTCGTGCCTCATTTGCTTCTAACACACATAGGCATGTATACCGATCGATCTCCCAACATATACCTAGATCGACTTTAACTACCCCCCATCGATCGACGTACCTCACAAGTTATGTCTCTCCTTTCTCTAACACAGGGCGATTGATCTTCCTATGTAGTTACGTCTGCTTACCACAGCCACATCGTCCCCCCTCATCATTCATGCATGCCTCCTGACCCGTCTCTCACACGCACGTGCACAGACAACAAGCAGCCATCTCCTCTCTTATTGATATTGCGGGCATGCCCTCCGTTTGTCTAGCAAGCCTATCCCACCATTTGTTAGAAGCAACTCCACTACCAACCCCTCCAACACTCTAGCTCTGTCTCTCTCCCAACCTTATTCCTCTCCTGCACATATGCATGGATGCCGATCGATCTCCCTTAATACATGAGGTAGATTAGGCTCCTTAATACATGAGGTAGGCCTCTCTCCTCCTCCACACATATACCAGCCATTGTACCTCTATAGTTAATTGGGCCTCCCTCTTCCCCCACCACACACCGATAGTCGAGCGCTGTAGGTAGGTATCCATGCCACAGAGACAAACTGGACATGTCCCATCTCACGTTCCAGTAGGCCAGCCACTCTATATCTTTGACGTGGGCACACACAAATTCGATGGCACTCTTTATCGATCGCGCGCGCACACACACACACATCATCCCTCTCTTCGATTCTATGGACACCTCAAGCCGATGATACCTCCACTCTCTTCTTGTGGATTGCCCCCTCTATATATATGTTATATCCAGGACTCTATTTCACACACATAGCATATGTTACATTTTTTGATTGACCCCCCCCCCCAAACTCTCAAGAACCCACACACTATATCTCTCTAGGTTTGTATCTCTCTCACACAACCCCACGTAGGTGGTGTATGTATACAAGAAGAGAATAGGTGCACCGTGCATGTACTCACGCTTCGTGCCCAGCCACACCCGCGCGGGTACACGGTGGAGCTCATTTCTTTACGAAATGGCAACCCACGTGCTAATTTGAACGCCTGTAGCGGTTGTTTACCTAGGGAGGTCGTGTACCACGCGTGCACGAAACAAAGTTCGACTTGACGCGTTGCCGCCTTATTTTTAAATAAAGTTATAGCGCTCAATGGCACATACACAGAATATAAAACGATTTTTATGGAGAAAAAGGTAGTCCGCTCACTATATACAATGGAGCCTGCCTGCCTGGTTTGTCGCTCTTCAGAGTATCTCACACAAGGTTCCGGTGGCCTCTCTCTCACTCACCGTTGGTCACTGATCCGGCCGCATCCCGTCCGCTGGGGGAAAGGGAGTGCGGTGGCCTCTCTCTCTCTCTCTCTCACCGTTGGTCACTGATCCGGCCGCATCCCGTCCACCGGAGGAAAGGGAGGAAGTGCATCGTTTCTCCGTTTGACGGTGCCGAGGCAGCACGTCCCGATCTGCGGTACACGCCGTTCTCTCTGACCAAGCTCCGGCGCGGCAGGCCCTACCCCACCTGCTCGCAGATTCCGCCCGCCGCCGCTCACCTAGTTACATCCCGACGACCTCCAGGTATCCCCTCCGGCCTTGCTCCACTGCCCGTCTTCCCATGTCGCTGCATGTGGATCTTCCATAGTTCTTTGCCCAAAACGTAGCTCGTCCGGCGTACTTTCCATATTGCAGTCTCGTCCTCACACCGTTTTAGACAAACACAACCGTGTTGTTATCTTCCCTCAGGACAAGGAATATGCTTCTTTTTTGTCGTCGCATGTGTCATCAACTGTTACTGGCCAGTAATTGTTTCCTTTCTACTCGTTGCTATTGCGACCTTTTGGTGAACTGCACAAATCACTTTTTTCTTAAGAGTGTTTTGTGCAGTTGTACTAAAATGTCACACGGGCAACGTCTCTACATTTCAGTGCGACTGCACAAAGGGAGATTGGTTTTGCTCTATCCTCCTCATCCAACTCCGAGCCTAATCTTCTCCAACTAGTTAGTATTAAGAGAGACTGCAAAGGTGTCCGGCTTCTATTTGTGTGTTTATTGTTTCATCAGCAGTCCTCTATTATCATAATCACAATTAATATCTTTGGAACAGGGACGCTCAGCTCTATTTTAGTGGAACTGCACAAAATGATCGGAATGTTGCATGCTCCAGATAGCTACTTTTTTTCCCAACATGCCTTGTTGATTTAGACAGAGCTGGGGGGACGTTGCTACCAATGAATGCATGGATCAATTTTAATTTAACACCATCTCACAACTCTGTCTTCAGTTGTGATGTAATTATTAGCTCTGATATGCTAATAATTGACATGCATTAGCAAGGAAGTTAGTTTTTTATTGTTTTCGAAAGAGCATCGATGGCAAGACACGCGGAACAAAAGCTGAAAGCTCACACCATTGTACAATTTCATGTCGCTGGAAAATTATTTGTATAGTACGTCAATTATGTAAACAAATGATGGAAGCTTGATAGCATTGCCAGAAGCCTCTTCATCATCTGGGTCCATGTGCCATGCACAAAATTATACTCCTTCGTTCCTAAATATTTGTCTTTTTACAAATTTCAAACGGGCATATTTTAGAGTGTAGATTCACTCATTTTGCTTCGTATGTATACTCCCTCCGCTCCTAAATATTCTATTCGTCTTCCTAGAGATTTCAACAAGTGACTACATACGGAGCAAAATGAGTGAATCTAGACTCTAAAATATGTCTATATACATCCGTATGTGCGAGTCCATTTGAAATCTCTAAAAAGACAAATATTTGAGTAGTGACTCGTTGAAATCTCTAGAAAGACAAATACTCCGGAGTATATTTAAGAACCGAGGGGGTAGTGCACAACCGCATGGGAGACTTAGCCCGGTCGTTGCGCCGCATTAATAGTGAGTAATGAGTAGTCAAATCATAAGCCCCACCTTTCCCACTTTAAGTTGCTCTGAAGAAGCAACCATCAATACGCTCTTCTTTGAATCCGCTCATACTACTCCATCCGTCACTGTTTATACAGCGCGCTTCAGAAAAAAGAAAAACAAATCTTTGGGACCAAGGCGACTAGCGATCGGCCTGAAAAATAGCATTGGTAGTTATAGCATGACGTCTATTACTAGAGGGAATAATGCGTACACACATGCATGCAGTGCTTCCACCCCGGGTACACACATGCATGCACTTACTCCACTCCGTAGTAGTACAGTACATGGAGAGAAAATTGTGGACTTGATTGCGGTTACCACGCCCTAATTAATTGAGCATTAAACCAAACGCGTCTAAAGTCTCTCTGGTGGTGGAAATGCATTGAGAGAAATGCATCATAATGAAGCGCGCCCTGTAAACTGTGACAGAGGGAGGAGTAGTATGAAGGTGCAAAACCAAGTACGCGTATGGCCAGTCGGTCAACGCACCTCCTCTTGGCATATCACTGACATGTGGTACAGGAGTATGAGCAAACCAATCTCAATTGACGGCAAAGAGCCAACCCGCCGTTCCTTCGGAGAGACGAGGAGCGAGAACACACAGACGGGCTCGCACGGAGGCCAAGATATATTCGAGCATGGTTGGTTGATCGATATCATTCATTACATGTTGGGCTGCCATTTTCCACCCTTCTCCGGAATAAACGTGTACTTTATCAGAGATAAAAAATAAGAGTACAGACGCTCCACCATGCGGTTCTAGTAGTAGTACTACTCGTACTACTGCGCTTGGCTCTTCGCCTCTTAGTGAAGTCGAACAATGATGGTACTCCGCATGTTGGGTACTACAGTGTATGCCTCTGACAATCTGACACCGAATGGACTGATGCATGTCCACTGAGGGTAGGTTGCATTAGTCAAAAGGCGTAAGCGAGCTTCACCTTGTCCTGCAAGCTTCTCCTCGTTCTGCGAGTTGACGGGACACACCAAAAAGTAGTGCTAGTCCATACTCCCTCCTTTCCGGTTAATATGGCTTAATCTTTTTTGCGGGTAAATGAGAGAGCTTAATCTTTGGACGATCAGCCAAGACATTGGTCACTAGGAAGCGAGGTACCCCACAAAAAAAGAAGTAGGAACCGAGGTGTTTCATCAAGCCAGCTCTTGGCCACATTCAAAGTGCAGCAATCACGGTTCGCACGAAGATGCGCCGCAAGGTTTGCTGACCTGTTTATATGCTGAATAACAAAAAAAGAGGAAATATTACCGAGCGCTACTATTTGTAACAGGATATGAGCCAGAATTAAGCAAGAATTGTGGCGAGTGTTCCATACAATCAACTTCCATTATCACATGCGAGAACCCTCGAAGAGAACCAAATGTGTTGAAGATTGCTTTATCACATTTTAAAATTATAATAAGAGTGCAGACGCTCCTCCATCCTGTTCCTAGTACTAGTATAGTACGTACCTTTATAGACTATAGTAGTAGTACTAGTAAACTTTGCGCTTGGCTGTTCGCCTATTCGGGAAGTCGAACAATAATAGCACTAGTAGTATAGTGTATGCTTCTGGCAATCTGACACCGAATTAACTGTTGCACGTCCACCGCCTGAGCGAGGGAGAGCTTGCATTAGTCAAAAGTTTCTCCTTGTCCTGCGAGCCACCGCGCGCAAGCTTCTCCCGTCATGCAACCTTCTCCTCGTTCGGCAAGTTGACGGGACACAGCAAAGTAATGCTAGTCCATACTGCCTCCTCTCCGGTTAATATGGCTTAATTTCAAACAAGATAAATACGCTGTCTGTCACTGTATATTTGTAAAAATACGGTCAGTGGACGTCATAATACGCTCATTGCGCTCAATATATATATATTCCGGTGTTTATACGGTCACGAGCTCACCCTGACTGAGTATGTGTGTGCATGCACGTGTAGGTTGAGCACTTGAGGTGACCGTGTGTGTTCCAAAATGGTATGACACGACCTCTTTTTGCTCCATATAAACGAATTTGAAAAAGGAAGAAGGCTTTAGCTCCCTTCCATTGTCTTGGGTCGAAGATCGTGTGCTCGGACATGCATGCATTAGGGCGTCGCGCGTGTTTTTGCGTCCATGTGTACGTGTGACTGTTGCATACACGTAGGGGGAGTACGTGTAGGGGCCACTAAGGAGCAGTCAAATCACACAGTAAGTTAGTCGGAAGAAGCAACCATCATTTCACTCTTGAATGACACGTACGCAATATAAAATGGTTGATATGGAGAGAAAAAGAAAACCACTATATATACACTAGCAGGAGCCTAAGCTACAAGCCTGCTTGCTTAGGTTGCTCTCTTCACAAGCATAGAATGATGGGCCTGATCCCGCAGCTGGGGGAAGGGAACAATGTTCAGCGTAGACACGGTCGACATCGGCGAGGGAGAAAACCCACAGTCGGTGCGTCCCAATCGGGGGTCACCGCGGTATGGGCCGATGCCGCGTCCCAACCGCCCTTCTAGCTACAGCCCGACGTCCCAGGTAGTCCATCTTCCTTTTGGAGCCGGCTTGCTCCACTGCCGTAGCTCCATCTCCATGTCGATCTTTCTCTACTTCTACCGGCTTCTACTTGTGATGAGTTTATGTCTCATGAACTAGTGCTAGTACTATTATTCTAATCACACTTTTTCAATATCTTTGCCATCAGGGATGCTCAGGTCAATTTTAGTAGAACTGCACAAAAGCATCGTATGATCCGAGGGTGCCAGCCGTCTTTCCTTCGACAGGTTCTACCTGGCCAGGAAATTAAATCATGTTTAGGGTTTAGGGTTTAAGTCGTAGTGACCCCATCAGTAGTTTTTCTTTCGTACACGCTCTCACAACTTTTTTCTTTAGTTGTGAAGTAAATATTGGCTATGATCTGTGAATCATTGAGATGCATCAGCATGCATGTTAGTTTTCCTTTGTATTTGATGGAATGTTGTAACGGGGCAACCTTGGAATAGGAATGAAAATGGAGTGGAAAGTTTCCGTTTTTCCGGAGAAAAAATGGAAACGGAGAGAAACCAACGTTTCATTTCGTTGGATCGCGCCATCGAGCAAAACCAACGTTTAAATCACGTCTGTCGTGTTCGTGTCTCACCCTCCTCCACGGCTCGACCCCACATGGTCGCTCGGCATGCCACTCACCACAAACCGAGTATACGATAACTTTCCCGCCTGCTTGTCGATGGATCGCACCATGGAGTACTAGCACTACTAGAAGAGATTGACGAGTTGGGGGAGGACAGCTAGCTGTAGCAGGGACTCCCAAGAACTTTTTACATGCATGTTGTAGCCGGCTATTGCGACCTTTGAACGCGGAGCAGCCGCGTGCACGCGGAAGCGGCGCGGGCGACGCTCTCTCGGCCGGCGCGCCGCTTCAATGCCGGCGCCAGTGTGAGGTCGCATCCGCTCTGGCCGGGCATAAATGCGGCACTGACCGTTTCGGGCGGGAAGCACGCGCGGGTGATGAAGAGGGTTCGGGTTGGTCAGGACCGGCCGTGGCAGCGGTCCGGACGTGCGCAAACAAGAGATGTTGTACGTTAATATTGCTGCGTATATAATTAACAACGTAAATAATGTGCCAGTTGGACAAATATGATTGGAGATGGAGATGGAAATGGAATTTTACGTAAACACAGATATGCATGTCTATGTCTATGTGTGTGTGCGCGACGACTCTAGCGACCTGGAAGCGGGGGCGTGTTTTTGATCGAGTTTTCTTTCTTGGTACGTTAGAAAATCAGCTTGTCTAATTCACATCTAGATGTTATTTAAGGATATCACATCTAAGCTCCCACAAGTATATAATGTAGCAACAAGAAACAAAAAAAACTAGGAAAAAAAACAGACCACAAACAGAGTGGACATCAACTTAGATGTGACATAACTATGTCACATCTAGATGTGTCCTAGACAGACCCTTAAAAAATTGTCCGCCAGTTTTCGTTTCTTTTTTCCGGGAACGCGCGTATTCTATTTAAAACCACTGCTATGGAGAGATTTTTTTTACTCCATTATAGCCTCTTGTTTGATAGAGTTTCTCGCGTCTCGCTCTCTCACCCTCTCCATATATGTTACATGCTGGAGGCTCAGCGTTCATTTGCTAGGGTTTGCTATATTCACGGTCTCTCACCCTTTCTTCACCAGATCTAAACAATACTGCATTGGCCTCTTGTCTCTCTCTCCCCCCTCACAGCTGGTGAAGGAGGCGTCCGTATCCCGTCGCACCGGGAAGGGGAGGAGGTGCAGCGTTCACTCTATCGCCTTCGGCGAGGGAGGCAATCCACTGCCGGCTGCGCTGTTCTCTTTCACCCAGCGCCTGTGCGGGAGGGCCACTGACCCCTTCTTCCTCGCTGCCGTACGTAGTGTGGGCAGATCCGGCCTCCCACCGCACGCCTTGCCACATCCCGACGACCCTAAGGTATAAGTTTCTTTGAAACCGTCGTTGATCTAGCTGCATGTGGATCTTTTTCAATCTGTAGTCGAATCTAAGTCTTTGTTCAAAGAGGAAAGAAGGGTGCGGTGGGCTGGAGCAAGAATCTAGGACGTGGTTCAATGAGGAAAGGAGGGGCGGAAAGTAGTATAGACTGGCTATCTAGCCGCTTTGTAGGTCGAAAAGGGAAAAAGGGGGTAACCCAGTACACACATCTGTAAGGAACCGATCTCTTTGTTGAAAAGGGAAAGAAACTGGGGGGTCGGGTAGTTTGTGCAGGACTAGATTTGCTGCCCTCACACAGAAAGAAGGTTCAAAGAGAACAAATATGGGACTAGCGCATATATGCTGCTTGGCTACATACTCTGCATCACCCATTTATACGTGTGGACGCACATGGTGCTGGCATGTCCCATACAACTATTTTGCTGTTGTTAATCTAAGAATGCCGCCGGAAAATTGAAGCAATGCCACTGTTAAAAGTAAATTACATTTTTTAACGAATGTTGTTTCAAGAGAATGTCTCTGTTATATGAATCAATGCAACCATTTTAGAAATGCTACTGTCCTACTTTGTTTTCCATCCAAGATAAGTTAGATGCTTCTTTCTGTCACCGTTTGTTTCATCCTCCTTTATCGGCAAGTAATTGTTTCCTTTTTTGCCTCTGTTAAAACAGGGCTATCGATTCAACTTGTTGCTATTGCGAGATTTTGCTTCGCTACTCGAAACACTTATGTTTTAAGAGTGTTTTGTGCAGTTAAACTTGAATGTCACACCGGTGACTTTGCTTAATTTTGGTGGAACTGCACAAAAGGAGATCGAGATTTGTTTCCAGTCTTCGTGGCGAGTTGTTTCAAATCTTGGTCTCAACCACATGATGTGCAGTGTGCTTTGAGATGTTGTGCTACTTGTTTTGGTACTGTTTTAAATAAATGTTGAATTGAAGCTATTGTATTGCTGTCTTTTCCCATTAAGTAGTGAACAAAAATGGGACCAACCCAGACATGATGCTTGTTGCTTTGTTACAACTAATTCAGCATCACCCCCTTTATAAGCCAGTAATTGATGCCACTCTCAGAATTAACTACTGAATCTTATTTCAAAACTGCAACACTTGTTAGGGATTGGCGGGATTACCATTTTTGTGGCCGCATGTTTCATCCTCCTTTATTAGCCAGTAATTGATTCCTTTTTTGCATCTGTTTAAACAGGGATATCTATTCAACTTGTTGCTATTGCGACATTTTGCTTCGCTACGCAAAACACTTTGCTTGATTTCAGTGCAACTGCACAAAACGAGATTGGATTTCCTATTCGTGTTGGCAGATTCATATTTTATCTTATCCGTCCCATGAAAGGTCAGTACAGGCCTTCATCCACATGATTGTGCAGTGTGCTTTGAGATGTTGTGCTACTTGTATTGGTACTGTTTTAAATAAATGTTGAATTGAAGCTATTTTATTGCTGTCTTTTCCCATTAAGTAGTGAACAAAAATGGGACCAACCCAGACATGATGCTTGTTGCTTTGTTACAACAAACTCTGCATCACCCCCTTTATAAGTAGATGGAAGCACATACTATTGTTGGGCCCACTCTCCCCTAGAACTGTTTATGCTTTTCGTTAATCTAATGCCACTGGTAAAATTAAGCAATGCCACTCTCAGACTTAATTAACTACTGAATCTTAGTTCAAAACTGCAACATTTGTTAGGAATGGTACTATCCTGCTTTGTAGTTCTTTCTACATGTTTAACTAAGGTATTGTTAAGATAGTGTCTCTGTTAAAATGAATCAGTTGCATTGTTTTAATAATGGTACTTTTCTACTTTGTCGTTCTTTATACAGGTTGAAACAAGGCATTGTTAAGATAATGTCTCAGTCAATATGAATGAATCACACTGATGGAGAATTGCTACTCTCCTGCTTTGTTTCCCATTAAGATAAAGTAGATCAGTAGATTCTTTTCTTCTGGGAGTACAAGTCATCAACCATTATTTCTCAGTAATTGTTTCCCTTATACCTATTGTTGCTTACAGTGATATCAAAATTAAAGCTCGGTTTTATTCCGACTTCGATTTTAGTTGAACTGCACAAAAGGAGCCAATGTGTCCAAGGCAAACTGCTGCATTACTGGGTCCAGTTGGTCGTTCCACTTTGCAGAATGAAGCAGTCACTGTTTGTGCTACATTATAGAAGGGATGACTGAGAAGCTTTACAGAGTATTATTAGACACCGGTGACATGACTAGTCTGCAGAGACCATTGGCAATTTAACAACACGTGGAGTGCCCTGGGCAAAAAGTGCCCAAACGAGTACAAGAAGCTACGACAGGACTCCACGATCATAGGCATTACATATTTTGAATGGGAAAAGCTTGTCAAAGTTTAATCATTGATGTTAGCAAGAAGACGTTAGTTTAATATATTGGAATTAACCTTGTCAAAATTTGCTCATTGATGTTAGCCAGAAGACATGCATTTGATATTTTTGAGTGGGACGCCCTTGCTGTGAGCAGCGTCGAGTGTTTTTTCCTATTCCTGTGTTCAGTTTAGAAGTAAATAGTTACTCTGCTGAGATATTCCTGTGTTAAGAGTTTGTTCTGAATATTGTCTATGTAATGCCAGGCCTTGTGTTTGATTGCAAAGTTGAGCTTGGAATGTTGTGGCATGCGGCATCACGAGTTGTTCACTGTGCCTCCTAAGAATAATGCTTCATATTGTTTTGCATGTCGATCTAATGCCAGTGATTTGCTTGTTAAGAAGATCATCCTCTTCTATTGTTTCCGTGCTTAAGAAGTTCATCGTCTGATGTTTCATTCATAGCCTATATGACAAGTCGGGTAGGTTCGACGTGAAACCATATGATCTTCCGACCAACTCATGATATTAGGCCGTGATTGGATCATCGTTTTCCAACCAAAACCGCTTGTAAAACTGACGCTTGTAAATTAAAGCAGATGGTCTCGGGCGAAGGCGCTTGGTTGGTCGATTTCGACTAGTAAAATATCGGAAGTACTTCACACATGATAAAAACGCTGAATGACACTCGGACGATTGCTAATCCAGCCGTTAGCTGTTGTTTCAGCCTTGCCCATGGATGGCATGATACGCACGTCGTGCATGTATCGTCTGGTAATGTCGTCCATATAACAGTGCTCGTAAAATATACAGTGGTCTCTCAAATTACATGTGTAACCTGCCGGTTTTACTTACAGACCTCGGGCCCTCGGTTTCATTACGCCTGTATTTTACGCGTTGTTTCCGATGACGAGTAAATTACACTTGTATGTTAATACAGGTTTGAAATAAACCAGAGCTCCCAAGCACGGCCTTACCGTTTCATGCCGTCTCAGTTTCTCGAAGGTGCTCATAGGTGTCCGATGATCCTGGCTTCCTGAATGAGCAGCGGGCGCTGTATCAGACCATCCGTAGGGCCCGCGAGGCCCTCTCCATTGTCCTTCGAGTTGTTGCGCTCGCCGTGGCGCCGATCATTGTTAACATCGTCAACGAACATGAGGATTCAGGAGATGACTTTATTTTGACTAGATGACACTAGGGACCCACTAGGGCCATAGCCGTACGTACGCAAGTGCCTCCTTATTATGTACAACTATTTTTTTTTGCTTTCTCCTGGTTTCCTGACATCACGGTCCCACACCATTCTCAACCTATGTAGTCAATATAAACGAGAGAATTGCACAAGGTGCGGCCGACAGCTGGGACCAAGCAGCTCGACCAGTATTTGTGTTTTTGAGGCGTGAGCACTGCAGAGTTTTTCTTGGCGATGATTTCGTTGTTGTTCAGAGGAGAGCAGGGTATTAACTGGGCGGGTTGTGGCCCGTCTAGCCCAGGCCAGATATCCAGCCCAGATACTAATTTTTTCAAGATGAAAATGGCTAGCCCAGCTATACGTCTTTTTGAGGAATACACAGGCAAGGTCAACTTGTTATTCTCCGCCCCACTAGGCTGCAAATCTTTCCTAGGAGGGATGCATTAGGCTTAACAGGAAAATGGGCTTTAAAAAATAATAAATGGGATGTAATTATAAAAACTGGGCAGTAACTATAAAAAAAATGCACCAAATATGAAATTAGTTTATAAAATATTATTTATGGATTTTGAAAATCTTAAATTTTCATTGTTGCGCGTGCAATGTTTCGTTGGATTTTTACGTAATACAAATTTATATTTAATCTCACTAGAAATTTCGGGATAAAAATATTTTGGATCCCATCAAAATGTGGGAAATTTTATTGAATTTTGTCTTCAACGGTTGGTTGAAATTATTAATCGTTGTCCTAGCTAGAAAATGGGCTGTACTTTTAACAAACTGTAAATGGGCTATTGTAAATTCCACTAGAATTCAAAAATGGGCTGTACATTCTTACAAAACGCAAATGGGTTATAAGTTCTCTGCCACACACTTGTGGGCCTACTAAGTGACGCGTCCCCTAAAAAAAATAAGTTGACGCGTATGCAAGGCTTTGTCAACTTATTATAGTCAACACACGGTTCTAGCAGCAGTGGCCATTGCATGTCTATCCAACGGATGTCGTGCTTCTTCTTCAATCTCGGATATTCTTAGCTTCGGCCGCCCAAAAAATGATTCCTCCCCCTGACATCTGGGGCGCACCGTTTCGGAGGCTGACCTGTGGGCCTACTAAGTTGGAGCGTACCAAGGGATTTGTCAACTTAGTCAATATAAACGATTCTAGCTTCAGTGACCGTACGATGTCCATCCAACGGTCATAGTGCTTCTTCAACCTCTGGTCGCTTGGTCCAGCCGCCCAAAGCAGCGCCGGTCGTGCCGCCTGCTCCTGCCTCCCGTGGAGGCCTCACCGCCCCCATACTACTCCCACCGCTGGCCAGGCCATCCCTCCACTCACCCACACCCCCTGTTATTCTGCGGCGACGGCAGCCTCACACCGCAGCCGAACCAGTGAACCCTCGTACTCCTCTCCGAGCGGGCTTCCACTGCCGCGTCTTCCCCGGCTCCGCGTCGTCCCCTTCCTAGGCCTTGCCGTCGTCCACCGCCCTGGTGCTCTCGGCGCGGCGTGGTCAACATAGTCAACGACTGACTTCCATCGGAAGAGTACTGTACGTGGAGAGGCTGACAGCTGGGTCCACGGCGGCCGCAAGGAAGTGCCTCCTTATTACGCGCAAAATAATTATTCCTCCACCTGACAGCGGGGACCCACCGGACGGGCCACCTTATTTCGCGAAAAAAACGTTTCCCCCCTGACTGCTGGGACCCACCGGATGGGCCACCGTATTTCGCGAAAAAAACGTTCCCCCCGCTGTCAGCTCGGACCCACCGGAAGTGCCTCCTTATTACGCACAAAAAAATGAATACTCCCCCTGCTAGCTGGGACCCACCTTGGTGGGAGGCTAACTTGTGGGCCTACTAAGTTGACGGGGACGGAGGGCTTTGTCAACTTAGTCAATATGAACGATTCTAGCTCCAGTGACCGTACGATGTCCATCCAACGGCCGTAGTGCTTCTTCAAACTCTGGTCTTCTTGCTCCAGCCGCCCAAAGCAGCGCTGGTCGTGCCGCCTGCTCCTGCCTCCCGTGGCCGGCTGTGCTGCCACGGAGGCCTCACCGCCCCCTACTATTCCCACCGCTGGCCAGGCCCTGTGGCGACGGCAGCCTCACACCGCAGCCGAACGAGTGAACCCTCATACTCCTCTCCCCGTGGGCATCCACTGCCGCGTCTTCACCGGCTCCGCGTCGTCCCCTTCCTAGGCCTCGCCGTCGTCCACCGCCCTGGTGCTCTCGGCGCGGCGTGGTCAATGTGGTCAAGGAACGACTTCCATCGGACGTGGACTGTACGTGGAGAGGCTGACAGCTGGGTCCATGACAGCAGCAAGGAAGTGCCTCCTTAGTACGCGGAAATTAATGATTCCTCCACCTGACAGCAGGGACCCATCGGACGGGCCATCGTATTTCGCGAAAAAAATGTTTCCCCCCTGACTGCTGGGACCCACAAGCTACACCTTTGCACGCAAGGAAGTGCGTCCGGGCAAAAAAAAGATTCGCCCCTGACTACTGGGACCCACCAGCTACATCTTCGCACGCAAGGAAGTGCGTCCGGGCAAAAAAAAACCAAAACGATTCGCCCCCCTGACTGCTGGGACCCACCAGCTACATCTTCGCAGGCAAGGAAGTGCCTGACAGTCGGGACCCACCTGGTCGAAGCGTACGTAGCGTTGTCATTCTGGTCGCGAACGTGTACGTACATATATACTGGTCGATGTAGAGGCGCGCACGTGTCATAGTAGAGGCGCGTACGTGTCGTAGTAGAGGCGCGCACGTAGCATGTACACGTACGTACAGCGGCCAGTGTGCAAGAAAGAAAATATGGCCATGTACGTACATACGGGCAGGGTCTCGAACGCCTACTCGCGCATACGTACGGCAAGGGCTCGTGTACATGGCTGGTTCGGAACGGAGAAACAGCGTCATCGTCGTGTTCATGGGGAGGCAACGGAATGCGTCGTGTTCATGGGGAGGCAACGGAATGCGTCGTGTTCATGGGGAGGGGTGTGGCGTACCGCAACGGAGGAAACGGACCTCCTACGGTCGAAACGAGGGTCCTGTTGATCTGGTGGAGTGTGGCGTACCGCAAAACGGAGGAAACGGACCTCCTACGGTCGAAACGGGGGTCCTGTTGATTGGAAGGGGTGTGGCGTACCGCAAAACATAGGAAACGGACCTCCTACGGTCGAAACGGGGGTCGTGTTGATCGGGAGGGGTGTGGCGTACCGCAAAACGGACAAAACGGACCTCCTACAGTCG
>NC_057802.1:306874284-306934818 GCF_018294505.1 Triticum aestivum | reverse complement strand
AGGAATCGCTCGATCGGGTTCAGTTAACAGCCATCAATCGATCGCTCGGGTTCAGTAATGCGTAGCCTGCAGTGCAATCGCTCGGGTTCAGTTAGAGCCCAACGCCTCGCTCGGGTTCAGTTAGAGCCAACGCCTCGCACACACGCGCGTACGTGTACGAGAGAAGCGCGCATCGCTCGGCCCCCGACCTCCCACCGTAACCGAGAACTCCCCAAAATCCCCCCCCTCGCTTCTACCATGGTTTTTTCCGTCATGGACGGCCCAAAGAATGTCATGCAGCTGCGTCTCCGGCCCGCCCAGGACGAAAAGCCCATTTTCTGTCATGATTTTTTGTCATAGAAGTAGGAGCCCACCACATCTATGATGATACCGGGTTTTGTCACAATTATTGTCATAGAAGTGTCATATGTATGACAGAAAAAAATTCGTTCGGCCCAAAATGTCACGGATGTGTCTTTTTTTGTAGTTTAGCCTGCCCGAGAGGGCCTCGCGAGGAGCGAACGCTAGATCATGGCAGGATGTGCGTGTAGCGCGTGCATACCGCGCCCAGCCCCCACTCGCGAGGGGCTCGCAAGGGAAGGGGTAGATGACGCAGGCCTCGAAGTAAGGCACGAAACCAGAAAACTCGCAAGGGAAGGTGGATCATGAGATCGTGTTAGCTTTGTGTCCCCTCTTTCTACTTACCTCGCGTCTTGAATCTCGGGACGAGATTCTTGTTTAGTGGGGGTGAGTTGTCACAACCCTAGTTTAGCCTTTGCTTGTCCTTGCATGATCATCATGTCTAAATTCTGAAATTTGAATTGAGGGAATTTTCAAAGCCTCAGAAACCTTTTAAAAATAATCAACATTTAATTCTCATCAAATGAGTCCAAAGAAATGTTCCTGTTACTCTGTGAAAATATTGGTAAGAGGTAAAATTCAAACCAATATTTTTGGAATCACAGAAATATTTATTTTGGGCCTTTGACTTAAATCAATGACATATTTGAGTTGAATTTATTTCTGTTATATAAGAAATAAAGTTCAAATATTTTTGTAAGTTGCCTGTGACCTTGGACTAGTTCCTGAGCTCACATAACAATTTACAGAAAGTTCAAAAAAATGATTTGATGTTTTAAATCAAATCAAAACCAATTGCAGAAAATAGAAAACATTAATAAATAGAAAAACCAGAGAGAGAGAGAGAGAGAGAGAGAGAGAGAGAGAGAGAGAACCTACCTGGGCCACTTACCTGGTGGCCCATCTGCACCGGCCCAGCTGAGTGGCGATGCCAGTCGTCGTCTCCACCGCGCCAGGAGGACGCTGGACGCGTGCCCGACGCGTGCGACCACGTGCCCCCGCCACCTCTTGCTTGCCGCTTCCCCTTGGATGTCCCCGGAGACGCCACGCGCTCCCCTCGACCCCCTCTCATTCTCTCCCGTGCTCATTCTCTCCTATGCCGCCCTTTCTCCCCCGCGACCGAATACCACCATCGCCGCCGCTCGCCACCACCACGGCCACCGCCTCCCCCTCGCCTCTCCGACATGCCCAGGGGCTCCGCCACCGTCGCCTATGCCTCTCTGTCGACTCACGCGACGCCAAACGCCCCGAAGCGCCGGCCCTGACCTCTTCTTCCTCCTCGGGTCGCCGAGATCGGCACCGCCGCCCTGCTCGCTCCGGACCTCCCCCGCGCCTACTGACCATCCCATCGTGCTCACGGTGAGCTTTTCTTCCTCCTCCCTCGACCCCGTTGCTCGCCGCCTCCTCTAGGCCGTAGTTGCATGGACGCCGAAGCTCGCCAGCGCCGTGCCTCATCGCCGCCGCGGCCACAGCTGTTGCCATCCGCGTCCGAGCTTTGCCTCGTGCTCAGCACTCTCCCAGGAGCCGGGCGCGCCCACCCGTTCGACCTGCTCTGCCCCCTAGCCCCAAACCGAACCTGTCCGAACTCCGGCCGCCGCCGATTTGGTCGCCGTCGTCGATCCTGACCACCGCAGCTCCTACCACCACCACCAATGGACGCGCCTCACTCCCAGGAACCCGTAGGTGCAACCCGCGCATCGAATGGTGCCCTGTAGAGCATTTCTGAGCCGCCCCGCCGTCTCTGTCGTGGCCGGCGGCTAAACGCCGGCGGGTTGACCGTGTTGACCGGCGAGGATTGACCCCAACTGACCAGAGGTTTGACCCCTCTCTCTCACTGACACGCGGGCCCCGCCCGGCTAACTACGTTAGTTAGTGCTAATCCTATTTAGGTTAGTTAGGTTAGCCACTAACAAGTGGGCCCAGGCCCCTGCTTAATTAGTGTTGGATTTAGTTAGTGTTAATTAACTTGGTTAAATAGATAAGACACTGACATGTGGGCCCAGGGTCTAATTAACCTAGGTTAGTGCTAACCTAACACTAACTAACTCTGTTAGTTAGTTGTTACACTGACATGTGGGTCCCAGCCGTCAGGTTTGACCTGGGCTGGCGCCTTTGACCTGCTGACGTCACCCCGACGTCATGCTGACGCAGTTAACCTTTTTCTGGATTTATTCTTATTCAGGAATTCCAGAAAATAGCTAAAACTTCTAAAGTTCATAGAAATTAATCTGTAACTCCAAATGAGATAATTTATATATGAAATTTGATCAGAAAAATCCAATCTATCCATCTGTACTGGTTTCATGCATGATAGAACACTTTAACCTTGCTGTTTAGGTGAAACAAGTTAATGCACTAATATGACCTCTTATTTTGGGTTTGCATTTGAATCCTTGATTCAAATGAACTCAAACCAATCTCTTCTAAGTTGCATTAGCCAAAACACACTCATTTTGCCATGTCATTGCATGCATCATATTGTTGCATATTGCCATGTGATGATTGTGTTTCGATGTGTTCTTCGTGGTAGGTTCTGTCTCCGAGGATATTCACGAGTATCCAACTGAAGGGCAGAATCCCACTACCACTCTGTCAGGCAAGCAAAACCCCCTTGTTCATTACGATACAATCCCGCTCTCTTGTTCCTGCTCTCTTTTACTGCATTAGGACAACAATGATTCAACTGTTACATGCTGCGGTAGTTGAATCCCTTTCCTCTGCATGACCTGTCATTGCCACAGTAAATAGATGAAACCCACTAGCATGAGTAGGAGTTGTTTGAGCCCTGATGTGCCTACTCATTCATGCTTGTTTGTCATGCCTGCTACTGCTTAGAGTTGAGTTTGGTTTGATTCATCAGGGATGAATTGGAATGGTGATGAACATGTCCTACTGTGTGTGAGCTAAGTGTGTGAACACGATTTGGTAAAGGTAGCGGTGAGAGGCCATGTAGGAGTACATGGTGCGTTGTCTCATTGAAACCGTCCTTAGGAACTGAGTTCTGTGTTTGTGATCCATGAATAGCTACTACCACGCGTTGGGCCCGAAACCAATGGACCCTCTCGACTTATTAACCGCCTTGATCTCTGTCCAGGAGTTGCAACTGGTTTCTGGTGTTTGTAGGATATGTGTTGGAGGCCGTGCGTAGCGCTAACCCTAGGGGTGGGCTATGATGCGGTAGATACACCGTGGCCCGGTGTACCGAGTCGCCCGTTTGGTGTCTCGGGAACCCTACACACATTGTTTGGGGCTGTGAGCGAAACCCCGGCCGGATCCCCTCACGGATGGAACCCGAATAGGCGATAAACTTGGACAGACTTGTGTGGTTAGTCAGGTCGTGGCCGACTCCCTCGCCAGGCTTCTGCTTGAAGGTTGCCGAGATACACGACGTGTACATGGTGGTAAGTGGCGAGAGCGTGTGTGAAGAAGTACACCCCTGCAGGGTTATAAATGATCTATTCGAATAGCCGTGTCCGCGGTAAAGGACTTCTGGGTTGCCTGTACAGTTCATAGACAAGTGAAAGTGGATACTCTAAAATGCGCAAGATAAGCGTGAGTGCTATGGATGGCGTTCTCGTAGGGAGACGGGAGCGGACCCATAGTGGTGTATTGATATGGTGAATATGTGGACTTGTGTGCGCCACCTCAAAAGAGTTACTTGCAGTCATAGTTTAGGATAGCCACCGAGTCAAAGCTGGCTTGCTGCAGTTAAACTCCACTACCCCCTTTGTTGATACTGATGCATATGTAGTTAGTTCTGATGTAAGTCTTGCTGGGTACATTTGTACTCACGTTTGCCTATTTTATGTTTTTGCATAGAGACGTCAGTCTCGCTAGTAGTTCCGCGTGGACTTCGACGTTTAGCTTGCTACCTCAGCTACGATCTTGTGCCCTCGGCAGGGTCTTGTAGATAGTCAGGCTTCTCAGCCTTCTTCATTTGTAGTTGTCTGTACTCAGACAAATTAAGCTTCCGCATGTGTTTGTTGTTTGTATGCTCTGTATGTTGGGGTCATGAGACCCATGTTTGTAATACTTGGCTCCTCGGAGCCTAATGAATAAATACTTGAGTCGTAGAGTTATGTTGTGATGCCATGTTGTATTTACACATATCGAGCATATTGTGTGTATGATTGAAATGCTTGGTATGTGTGGGATTCGACAACCTAGTTGTTTATCCTTGGTGGCCTCTCTTATGGGGAAATGTAGTCTTGTGCTTCCACGAGCCATAGTAGTCCGCTACAGCCCGGTTCACCGGAGTCCTGCTAGCCCAGCACTACTGCTCCGGAACACTTGACTGGCCGGCATGTGATTCACTTTGTTCCTGTGTCTATCCCTTCGGGGAAATGTCACACGGTGACATCCGGAGTCCTGTTAGCCTAGTGCTATAGCCCGGATTCGCATGCTGATGACCGACATGCTTGATGTTGATTCATGTATGCCTGTCCCCGTAAGTTAGTGCCACTTTGGGTTCACGACTAGTCATGTCGGCCCGGGTTCTCTGTCATAGGGATGCTAGCGACACTATCATATACGTGAGCCAAAAGGCGCAAACGGTTACGGGCCATGGTAAGGCGACACCCGTGGGAATACCGTGCGTGAGGCCGCAAAGTAATATGAGGTGTTACAGGCTAGATTGCTGTGACTTAGAATCGGGGTCCTGACACCAGCGCGGAGCTAAGTGCTTTCATTGGCCGTGAGCATAGTCATTGGGGGACAGTGTCGATGGCAACCGCGGAGCATGGTACTTCCACTAGGACGTGGGCGGGAGCCCCCGAGGCCCGAGGGCGGATATCCAGAGACTCCGGGGCGTGTATAGCCCCACTCATTATTATGCAAGAGTGTCACGGGCGGAGACCTTCATAGGCATGAGCCTTGCTTCATATCGCCAGACGAGGGCCCCGCCCTGCGTCGCCCTCGACCACCGTTGGGGCCTCCGGAAACCAGGACGATGCCAAGGGGCAAAGGGGACGCTAACAGTGCCCTCGGCGACCATGGGCCCTCTGCCGGGGGGAGGGCTCGCCGGCGCCTCCCCGGTAGAGGCCCTACCTCCGGGCGACGCCTCGCTCTGCGTGACACGGGGGAGGGCCTAGCTCCTGACCCCTCCCATGCAGCCCCCAGTGCGCTACCCCTGGTTGGAGCGGGGCTGCCGCACTGGGGTCATTGTTCACCGCTACGACCTGGCCCACCTGCGACCCATGGTTAGCGTAAGCCTGCTCCTGAGATATCAGTGATACCCTGCGGTTGTTGCCGTTGGTGGGGTCAGCGAGGCTTCTGGGTGGCTCGTGGAAGGCTTCAACTTCCAGCATCTCTTCTTCCCAGCCCGGCTCAAGAAACGAGCAGGGGCCATCCCCCGGCGAGTACACCCGATCCACCATGCGGGGCACATAGGTCTCCGGAGTCGCCGCTCCGGAACCCCCGCTGAGGCGCTCCGCACCCCATGCCGCCGGGCCCAGCGTGTCCCCCTGGTGGCTATAGGGTGGCACCCCATTATAGCTGTGCGGGGCAACGCCCGTTGGCGGTGTCAAAACCGGCGGATCTCGGGTAGGGGGTCCTGAACTATGCGTCTGAGGATCAAAGGTAACAGGACACAGGGACACAATGTTTACCCAGGTTTGGGCCCTCTTGATGGAGGTAATACCTTACTTCCTGCTTGATTATCTTCAATGGTATGGGGTTACAAGAGTTGATCTACCTCGAGATCGTAATGGCTAAACCCTAGCTATCTAGCTTGCATGATTTTCATCGCCTCTAAGGACAAAACCATCCGGTTTATATAGACACCGGTGGGACCTAGGGTTGTACAAAGTCGGTTACAGAGGAAGGAATCTTATTATCCATACGCCAAGCTTGCCTTCCACGCAAAGAAGAGTCCCATCCGAACACGGGAAGAAGTCTCTTGTCTTGTGTCTTCACGGCCCATTAGTCCGGCCCACATCACATAGCCCAGACACCCGAGGACACCTTAATCCATGACTCCCTCAGTAGCCCCTGAACCAGGCTTCAATGGCGATGTGTCTGGCGTGCAGATTGTCTTCGACATTGCAAGGCGGGTTCCTCCTCTGAACACTTCAAAGTAGTCCTCAAACACAGGAAACGTGTCCGGCTCTGTGAAACAGGCACCACATACATCCATAACAGGATACAACTTTTAACAAGTCCCATCTAGTGACAACTCTGGTGGCGAGACGTTATGTCCCTTGCTTGGTTATTATTTCAAACCGTCTTTCAGCCTCTCGCTCCACGTTACGTGACGCGGTTTTTATTGGCACATCTTGTCAAAGCAGAGATCGTGCCCCCTTATCATGGGATTCCCATTAATATGGGCGTGGGTAATCCAACCGTGTCGTTTGGACAATCCCTTGGGAATAGGCGAGCTTTAAGGCCCATGAGGAGGCATTCGATTTTCCTCGTCTTTATAAAGGGGTACAGACCCGTCTTTCTCCCCCAAGCCTTTCTCTTCCTTAGCCTTTCCAGCCCTAAGCTCCAGCACCCAGGTCTTGATTTCTTTCATTGCTACCAAGCCTTCTAGTTATGCCCGGATCCAGCTCCCAAGGCAGGTGGATGGCCTCCTCGGTCACCGAGGAAAATATCATGAAGCTCTGGGAGGCGACTGTACCTGACTGCGGAAATCCCCCACAGGCTCCCTGCCAAGGGGCAGGTTATCCCCGCACCAAAATCCGGCGAGAGGGTTGTATTCATCTCTCACCTCCTTCGCGGGCTAGGGTTTGCTCTCCACCCCTTCGTTCGTGGCCTTATGTTCTATTATGGGCTAGATTTTCACGATCTAGCTCCGGACTCCTTTCTTCATATCTCGGCGTTTATCGTTGTGTGTGAGGCTTTTCTCCGCATGCCCCCACACTTCGGCCTATGGCTCAAGACCTTTAATGTGAAGCCGAAGATAGTCGGCGGGGAGCAGGCAGAATGCGGTGGTGCTATGGTGAGCAAGCTCGCCAACACTATTTGGCCAAAAAGGCACCTTCACGGAAACCTCCAACTTATGGCAGCGGGGGTGGTTCTATATCACCGAACCCTGCGGCACCAAATGGGCGGCTACACCGGCGTTCCTATCCGGCCCTCCACTGCAACTCGCATCATGGATTAATAAAGTGCTAGATTGAGGATCAACTTAGGATGTGCAGACGCTGCAAAGTCGTATCCAGAGCATCCTCGACAAGGACACCGGCCTCATTAATGTGATCCAGGTGATGCTAGTCCGTCAGATCCTCCCGTGCCAACGACGGCCTCTCCGCAGGTGGGAGTTCAATCAGGAAGGACCGCGGAACCTTCAGCAATTCTTCGGCACAACGCACAGAGGGATGTGGAAACTATTCTTCACTCGAAAGCAGTGGCCAGACACGTCCGAGGACATCGGCCTTGAATGCAACCATCCGGATACCCCGGTAAGCACCCAACTTTTGAATGCAACTTGGTTGATTATCCCACAGCGATGTACTGAGAAACCTACCTTCGACCAGGGCTAGATAAAGAAGGAGGAATGAATTAGGTGTTCGGCTCCAATTCCCGAAGACTCAGCTAATCCTATGTTAATGAGGATGCTAGCCCCGACGCCGTACCAAATGCCAGCGAAGGAGGACAAAAAGAAGAACAAAAGGGTTGAAGGTGGCCTTCGCTCAAAAGGTGTACTAGATGCTACGTCCAGGGAGACACGCTACGTCCAGGTCGACTGAAGCTCCCTCTTCTGAAGATGAAGACGAAGGGGAAGGAGAAGGTGATATCCCTTCTCCCCACGGGAAGAAAAGGACCGCCTCCGAAGACTTGGAGGTGGAGGCACCCAAGAGAGGGAAGATGTCCCTATCAGATGGTTCGGGTTCGGAAGCTGGTATTGACGCGGAGCTCCTCTCTAGGGACAAGCCCTTTGCCGAATCGTAAGTGAACAAGGATGCTCTAGACATGTCCCGTTCTTTTTCGGTTTGCCATGATAACATTTAAGCTATATGTTTGCAGTCCGGCCCGCTATCTGCCTCAACAGTCCTCGTCATCAGGGGACTTGCCTCTGGAGATGATGGAAAGCGAGACACCTCCACCAGCTTCCTCGTCCCTAAGGGCGGACGACTCCGAGGTGTCGTCCTGAAGGATCTCCCCTGACCATCCAGCGGCGCGGGGGACAATGAAGCCAGCGCCCGAAGGTGATACTTCGACTATCAAGGGTCCAGGGGAGGCAGCCCCCACGGGGACCAACAATGAGGACCCCGAACTATCCAGTTTACAGCCGAAGACGACTCTAGGGTCGAGTAAGCATACCCTTTTGAAGGGAGTCCATACTCCCGCAGCAGCCTCCGAAAATCCGGAGGTGCTGGATACACTGATGGGCGCATTGCAAAGTGCATCCATCTCAGAGGAACACCGTACCTTAATGCGTACGGTAGTTGAGCGGATTCTGTCCGCAAGAAGTGGATTGAACGAAGCCTTCACGGGCCTGCTGAGAGGCTTCGAGGTATGTAATGTAATATCTTTAACCGCTCTTTGCATGCACAATGCGCCTGTTATATAGATAGTAGCCCCTGAGACTCTGGTCGATTTCCTCAGGGTGGCGATCAGAGGATCAAAAAGATATGCTCAGGAAGTAACATAATTTGAAAACTGGCTGTTATGTCAATGGCGACCGCCCAAGCTGCGGAAATTGCAGATCTAAAGCATAAACTTGAGTTAGCTGATGAGGACATTACGCTTATTAACAGGCGGCTCGACGAGGCACAAGGTATGTTTTGGGACAGCCCGCTTATGCATGTGTGATAGTATGAGCACGAAGCTGAAAATTATACACTGAACATGCATAACCTTAGATGGTGCTACCACGGTTGAGACCCTTCGGGCCGAGCTTGACCGGGCCAAGGAGCAGGCCAGAGTGAACAGTGCAGCTGCCAAGAAGGCGGCTGCTGATTTAAAGGCCGAACAGGCCACTCGGCGCCAGTGCGAGGAGAGAATATCTACCCTGGAGCGAGAGCTAAAGGATGCCACTGGCAGATGCAAATCACTCGAGGAGGATAACAATGCCAAGGCAGCCAAACTCGACAAGGGCTTACAAGAGGCGAGAGAAGCACAGTCCGAGTCTAGAGCGGCTCGGGAGGAGATCCGGCAAGCTGGGGAGGTAGCGGCCGGTAAGCCCTTTCTCTTATAGACTAAATTCGGCAACGCGAAGTATGCTCCACTTAATCAATTGTGGAGTTCTCCAGACGCGTTCTTGGACCCGCCGAAGAGTGTTTCCGACGTGGCGCAGTTCTTCCAAGTGCAGGAAGGACGTGCTTCGGAGAAGCTTTTCTGGTCACAATTCAATGGGGCACGGCGTCCGGCGTTGCTGAATGAACAGATGGCCCAGTGGGCCGAGCTCCACAAGATGTCCGGAGCTACCATGAAGGACGTCGTGGTCCGGCTATGGTCGGCTGAACCCCTTTCGAACAACTATTTTTGTTTGGTGCAGTGACTTGTCGATGCAGTGCCGCATGTCGACGCTGTCAAGCGGTCGGCGTGCATAGAAGGTGCCCGGATGGCCTTCGCCGATGTACCAGGCAAAGATGAAGACCACCGATGTGGCAGCTGAGGGTGCGCCCGGAGGCAAGGATCATCGCACGCCAGAGCATTATTTTGAGGACGTCCTAGAGGGCGCCCGCTTGATAGAGGGCCAGTGCTCGAAGGATATTATGTTCGAATAAGTGTAGCGGAATTGTGAGAACAATATTATGATACATTAAGGCTATGTTATTTTTATGCCTTTGTCTAAAAGTCATTTCCTCCTGTGCGGCCGTTTTTATAATTTGAAAGTTTGCCAGTCGTCGGCTTCGGCCCCCTCGCATATAATTCGGGGGTGTTCGGAATAGCACTTGATCACTCTTGACCCAACGTCTTGGTCCGTAACGGAGGTGTCAGTGCGGCGAACTAGGCAATCGGACTATAGGGCTTTAACACTTTCACTTAGCCAGAGGAGTTTTACGATGAGTCTATGATGTAGCCTGGTATTTACAAGGTTATCCGAATACGGTTGCGTTACATAGGTGACCAAAAATAAACAGCGGTCCTTCGTATAATACGGAAGAAATCACAAAAGATTTTGATAAGTCGCCGAGTGGTTGACTAGCTCTCGCCGCATCATGACAGTCAGTTTTCGGCTTTCTCTACTGAGGTGTTTAACCAGGTGAACCGGAAACACATTTGCAGTAGTTCTCCCTTTACTACCCTAGCCGATAAGACGGAACGTAAGGTAGTAAGCACAGGAGCCGGGCAACCCAACTATTGACCAAAGACATGATTCGGAGCTGATGCATATAATCCCAAACTTGTGACGCTGAAGTATGCTGTAGAGCTATTCGGACTTTTCGGCAACCAATATGTTGCTGTATCGAGCCCCTGGCGATTAGTGTCGAGGTGTCTGTGTGAAACCACCGAAGAAGCATAACACAGTTCTATGGGAAAAAGCAAGTACTAAAGACGGATTATGTTCACTGGAATCTGATTGATACGTCGTACACAATCTTACAGATTATAACACCACCACCCATGCCATTTTACATGCCAGGGGCCGAAGGCTAATGAAAAAAGGCTCTATATAGGTTTTAAATAGAGTGTGTGGTCTACAAAAAATCTTTTGGACCTCCTATCGCACGTCTGCGCTGCCTTGGCCTTAGAAAAAAGGATTCCTTAAAAGGAGTCATCTTTGTTTTTTCTATATTGGACGAAACCGGACTCCCAGAGAGTCCTTGTAGGTCCGTAGGATGAATAGGTTTTGATTCACCTGTGGCAAAAGGTAGGAAATAGTAAGAAAAGAAAAGATAAAAAGGTTGTAGGAGGGCGAACCGTATTCTAGGCCTGTCTGTATTGTGCCTCCGCCGATGACCAAGGTATTTTAAGTGCATAATTATGCATGCGCGATACGAACTTCGCGGGTATATGTGGCAAACGACAGAGGCGGAACTGCTAATCCAGCTCTAAGAAGACCGGTCCTCCGTAATAGAGGCCGGCGGCTTAATGGCTGATGAGATATGCGGCTTGACGGGGCCGCTTTGTATTTCGGCTGTGATGGCCGTGTTATGCTCCTAGTAGGGAGGGAGCGTTCCGTGTTTCCGTTGATCATGATGATGCCGCATGGACTAGGCATCTTAAGCTTTAGATAGGCGTAGTGTGGGACCACATTGAAACGAGCAAAAGCGGTCCGTCCGAGCAGTGCATGGTAACCACTGCGGAACGGGACAATATTGAAGATCAAGTCTTCGATTCGAAAGTTGTCCGGCCAACCGAAGACGACTTCCAATGTGATAGAGCCCGTGCAATGAGCGTCGACACCGGGTATTACTCCCTTGAAGGCAGTGGTGGTGGGCTTGATCCTTGAGGGATCAATGCCCATCGTGCAGACAGTGTCTTGGTGGAGTGAATTAAGACTACTGCTGCCATCCATAAGGACTCGCATGAGATGGAATCCATTGATAATTGGATCGAGGACCAGAGCTACCGAACCTACGTGAGGATGCTGGTTGGGTGGTCCTTGAGATCAAAAGTGATCGAGCAGGCCGCCCATGGGTTAAATTTTGGGGCGACCGACTTTATGGCATAGACATCTCGTAGTGTGCCCTTGCGCTCCCTTGTAGGGATATGCGTCACATATACCATGTTTACTGTTTTTACTTCTGGGGGAAATTGCTTCTGTCCCCTTGTGTTCAGTTGGCGAGTCTCTTCGTCTTCACTGTCACTGGGCGGCCCCTTCCGTTTGTGTTCGGCATTGAGCTTGCCGGCTTGTTTGAAAACCCAGCAATTTCTTGGTATGGTTGGCGGGTTTGTCGGGGCTTCCATGAATCTGACACGGCCGATCCAGTATCTTATCTAAACTGGATGACTATCTCTGTTTGCCTTGCATGGCTTCTTCCGTTGACCGGATTTGGGGCTGCTGAATCCTGCATTGACCGCCGTGTCTTGGGTTCCTGCGCTATTGTTTCGACGCTTGTTTTGATTGCGTCGTGGCTTGCCATTGCCGTCCTTGGCTTCGAAGGTGCCAGGATCGCTGGTGCTATTGCTTCTACGAGCAAGCCAGCTATCTTCTCCCGCGCAAAACCGGGTCATCAGCGCAGTAAGAGCCGCCATGGACTTAGGTTTTTCTTGGCCGAGGTGACGGTCAAGCCACTCATCTCGTACGCTATGTTTAAAGACCGCGAGGGCTTCGGCGTCCGGACAGTCGACAATTTTGTTCTTTTTAATTAGGAACCTAGTCCAGAGTTTCCTGGCTGACTCTTCGGGCTGCTGGATGATGTGACTTAGGTCATCGGCGTCCGGAGGCTGGACATATGTACCTTGGAAGTTTTCACGAAAGGCGTCTTCCAAGTCTTCCCAGTTGCCAGTGGAGTTCTCTAGGAGGCTGTTTCGCCAGTGCCGGGTTGGTCCCTTTAATTTTAGTGGGAGGTATTTGATGGCATGGAGGCCATCACCGCGGGCCATGTGGATATGGAGAAGAAAATCCTCAATCCATACTGCGGGGTCGGTTGTTCCATCATATGATTCGATATTCATAGGTTTAAACCCTTTAGGGAATTCGTGCTCCATTACTTCCTCGGTGAAGCATGGGGGGTGTGCGGCACCTCTATGGACCTGTTTGGTTCAGCTTTTATCGACGGATTCCGCTGTCGCGCAGCAGAATTTGAACCAAAGGGCGAACCCAGCAGAACCCGGTTCCAAAAATCTGCTGCCAAAATCTGAGCCAAAAGCGGAAGCAGCCCAGGACGTGCTTTCCAAAATCTGATTCCGCTGCTGGCCAAAATCTGAAAAAGTTGTATCAGCTAGTTTGCCAAATGACCTACATCTTTTTTCACATCAGATTTTCCACAGTTGTTTTTCCACAACAGATTTTTCACAGCTGCTTTCAGAAATCCACAGCTGAACCAAACTGGGCCTATAGCGGGCGACGTCGCGACGGAGTTCGGCGGACGTCCCTATGCGGTTTTCGCCCCGAGTGGGGTTGTGTTAATCACGCTAGGCCTGATAACCGTCCTCTCGTGTTGAGGCACGTCCCCTTGACCCGTAGATTGATCTGGCTAAGCCTGCCCTGGTGTCCAGGTCTTGCCATAGGTCGTAGGTGTAATCTCGGGCCGCTGTCTCCCTGCCTTTATGGCGGGGTAAAGTGGGCTGGTGTTTGGCTTGGGTAGCCGTTCTATCTTGGTCATGCGGTGGCCGGTCTGGTTTATCGGCTGCGTTACGCGCTGATGTTATGGGCTCCCACACTTCAACATCGAATTGGAGTAACAACTTGCGCTTCGGGTAGCTTTTGGTTGGTCGCGCGACGCTGTATTCCTCAGCTGCCAAGACAGTAGTCCATCTGTCGTTGAGTGTATCCTGTTCGGCTTGAAGCCATTGCTGCTTCTTTTTCAGGCTCCTCGCGGTTGCGATGAGCTGTTGCGTAAAGCATTCTTGATCGAGGGGTTCCTCTGGTACGATGAAATCTTCATCGCCAAGGCTTATTTCGTCTTCGGAGGGTGGCATATAGTTGCTATCCTCCGAGTCCTCGCTCCTGACTGGCTCGTTAGGGTTACCCTGCCCTTCCTCCCTATCAGCCTGTTTGGATGTTGGTTCGACGGGGGCTTCTGGGTCTTCGGCGTTCTCCGGAGTGTTATCGTCTCCATTGCCGATATTGCTTTCTTTGTCGCAGCGTGATTTCGAACGGTGTCGCTGATGTCGTCGTTTTGGTGGTTTATCAGTGTTATTGTCCTTTATTGGATTCTTACGGCCTTCGTCGCCATCCTCTCTTGGCGTATCCACCATGTATACGTCGTATGTTGAGGTGGCCACCTAGCGTCCGGTATGCGGCGAGTTTTGGCTTTGTTCGTCTCCAGCATCGTCGTCCATACCGTCGATGTCTTCAGAGTCGTAGTCGAGCCTGTCGGTTAAGTCCTTGACAGTGGCTATGAAGTGGGTGGTGGCTGGGATGTAAAATTCCCCACTCTCAGCCCCTAGCCCGGGCTGGGTGTAGCTCGGACGTTGCTCCTCTGTAATGACGAGGGATCGCATTAGGTCTAGAGCCTCGCTTAAAGGCGAGGTTCGGCCAGGGAGAAGAAAGTTCGTGAAGTACGGCGGGAAGGAAACTCTTCGGCCGAACTCACACGATGCTGACTCCGAGGGTTCGGAGCCAGTGTTCGAAGAAGGGTCCGGCTTCTTGGTGATTGATGGTGATGCTACTTCGTCCGGCTCTCCCGTACTAGGATCAATAGCCGCAGAGAGTCCGGCGGGCCTAAAAATCCCGTCTTCGGACCTGGTGATGCGCTCCGGCTCTAAGGCCAGAGCAGAGGTTGGGGTCACGAACCCTTGGAAGATCAAGCCTCCTCGGATATTGGCGACATAATCCATATTTCCAAAACTAATCTGGTGACCTGGGGCGTAGCTGTCGATCTACTCTAGATGGCCAAGCGAGTTGGCTCACAGTGCGAAGACGCCGAACACAAAGATCTGGCCGGGGGGAAAGATCTCCCTCAGGGCAGCATTGCTGTAGATGACAGACGGAGCCATCGAACCTTATGGCGATGACACAGCAGAACTCTCAATGAAAGCACCAATGTCGGTGTCAAAACCGGCGGATCTCGGGTAGGGGGTCCCGAACTATGCGTCTGAGTATCGAAGGTAACAGGAGACATGGACACAATGTTTACCCAGGTTCGGGCCCTCTTGATGGAGGTAATACCCTACTTCCTGCTTGATTATCTTGGATCAATATGGGGTTACAAGAGTTGATCTACCTCGAGATCGTAATGGCTAAACCCTACCGGTCTAGCATGTATGATTGTCATCGCCTCTAAGGACTAAACCCTCCGGTTTATATAGACACCGGTGGGACCTAGGGTTGTACAAAGTCGGTATATAGAGGAAGGAATCTTCATATCCGAACGTGAAGCTTGCCTTCCACGCAAAGGAGAGTCCCATCCGGACACGGGAGGAGGTATCTTGTCTTGTGTCTTCACAGCCCATTAGTCTGGCCCACGTCACATAGCCCGGACGCCCGAGGACCGCTTAATCCAGGGCTCCCTCACCCATACCCGCGCCACCCGGGGGAAGCACAGGCGCGGCCGGATGTTCTTCACCATCAGCCGTGCTGATGCCGATGAGCCCTCCTAGTGCGCCTGGGAGCACGCGGGTGCGACGAGGCCCGCCGTGCGACCTGGCCACAACTTGAGACGTAGGTAAGGAGCAGAAAGGCGGCGTACCCCTGGATGCAGCGTCCAACAGCTCAGCGACGCGTTCCAGTAACGCATCGCGGCCGCTCTCCGCTAGCCGGCACCGCAACAGCTCCCGCTCCACTATGAGTGCAGCTCGCATGTTCGCTTGCTCCCATCGGGTGTGTGGCGCCGTCGCCACTGCGTAGGTTGAGGATCTTGCGGCGGCCCGCGCGCGCTGCGGGGTGAGGGTGGAAGGCGTCGGTCCGCGCCGCCCGCGGCCTGCGGCGTTCGGCGGTGTGCGGGCCGCCTGGAGAGCAGAGTTGAGGTCTCCTTCGGCGGACAGTGCTGTCCTGATGGGCCAAGCAGCCCCGTGGTCAGCATCGGTCCTTGGGTCGCCGGACATCGGAACCACGGGGTGTTGGTGGGTCAGATGACGGAAGAGAGGCTTCAGCACACACCTACCTGGCGCGCCAAATGTCGGATTACGGGTTCTGGCAAATGCTTGAGGTTCGAACACTGGGGTGCGCACAAAGTTCTCTCTGTCCCTAGCGCACTCTAGCAACGATCTCAAGGCATAGCTCGCCGAACCCAAGAAACAAAAGACACAAGAGTTTATATTGGTTCGGGCCACCGTTGTGGTGTAATACCCTACTCCAGTGTGGTATGGTGGATTGCCTAGTAGGCTGAGGATGAACAATACAAGGGATGAACAGCCTCCTGAGGAGAGGTGTTTTTGAGCTCGGTGAGCTTGTGTGTGTGGAAGGATGGTCCGGATGATCCGTCCCCAATCATGGTGGTGGCTAGCCCTATTTATAGAGGCCCTGGTCCTCTTCCCAAATGTTTAGGCGGGAAGGGATCCCACAACGGCCAAGATTGAAGGGAGACAACTAGTACAAGTTATCCTGACAAAAGGTGGTCTTCGCCTGCCAAAAGCTCTGGTGGTGATGCCGCCGTTGTCGGATTACGCCTAGTGACTCCTCGCCTGCGCGTGCCCCTTTAGCACCAAAGAGGCAACTGGTACTTTGCGCCCACTGGCGCCCGCCTGGCCTTGGTCGTCATGGCTCACGTCATGCGGACCTCGCGAGGTGCACCTTGCATAGATATCTCCGCTCGTCGGGACCCAGCCTAGCGTGGCTGCCCCAGAGGAGGCCTTGTGTCGTCCGCCTCACGAGGCTTGGCCCCTCGCGAGGGTCTTGAATGGTTGCTAATGAAGATGGGTCGTACCAGGCCGTTGGTGGAGCCACGCCCTGGGCCGCAGGTAGGCAAGTCTGGGTACCCCCCTTTCCCAGGATGCCGACACCTTGGTTCAACTCCACAATCTTGACGAAGGCTCCCAAGTGACACCTAACCAATCTAGGAGACACCACTCTCCAAAAGGTAATAGATGGTGTGTTCATGATGAACTCCTTGCGCTTCTGCTTCAAATGATAGTCTCCTCAACACTCAACTCTCTCTCACAGATTTGGATATGGTGGAAAGATGATTTGAGTGGAAAGCAACTTGGGGATGGCTAGAGATCAAGATTCTTGTGGTTGGATTGGAATGTCTTGGTCTCAACACATGAGTAGGTGGTTCTCTCTTAGAAAATGAATAGTGGAAGTGTAGGCACGTTCTGATGGCTCTCTCACTAATGGAGAAGGGGGTGGAGGGGTATTTATAGCCTCCACACAAAATCTAGCCGTTACACACAATTTACCAAACTCTATGGGACCGAATAGTGAAACTCAGTGAGACCGACCTGGTTCAAAATGGGAACGTTAGATGTTTCGGTGGGACCGACAAGGTCAACTCGGTGGGACCGATGTGCTAGGGTTAGAGTAAAACCTCAACTCGGTTTGACCGTTTACACTAACTCGGTGAGACCGATTTTGGTAATAAGCAAACAGAGAGTTGGTCAAGCAAACTCGGTGGGACCGACTGCATGTCTCTGTAAGACTGAAATATTTGCAATAGGCAACAGAGAGTTTGCAAGCCCATCTCGGTGAGACTGAGATCCCATAGGTGAGGCCAAACTGATTAGGGTTCCTGGTAGTGGCTATGTCAAGTGAACTCGGTGGCGCCGGATAGATCAAATCGGTGGGGCTGAGTTTGACTTTAGGTTTAGGACATATTTGGAATTGAGAAAGTGGTTGAGGGCTTTGGGCATATCACTAAGCCCTTTGAGTAAGTAGACCATTAAGCAACACCTCATCCCCTTTTAATAGTATTGGCTTTTCCTATGTACTCAATGTGATCTTGGATCTCTAAAATAGAAATGAAGAGTCTTGAGCTTTTGCCAATATGTGTCCTTAGCATCTTGAAGGGGTTCCAAATCCTCCTGTCCATGCCACCCCTTTGTTGAACTTTCTGAAATATACTAGTTGAAACTATTAGTCCAATAAGAGATATGTTGACATTATTTACCAAAATCACCCAGGGAGCACTTGTGCTTTCACATAAACCAAAAGGCATACATCTATAAGCATAAGTTCCAAAAGGACAAGTAAAGGTGGCTTTCTCTTGATCAAGTTGTTATCAAGGTATTTGAGAAAAACCACAATATCCATCAAGAAAGCAAAAGTGTGTGTGCTTTGACAATCTTTCTAACATTTGATCAATGAAAGGCAAATGGAATGATCTTTTCTAGTGGCTTTGTTTAATTTTCTAAAACCAATTACCATTCTATAGCCAGTGTGGAATAATTTCATTTTTATCATTAGGAACAACAATAATACCTCCTTTCTTAGGGACACAGGGAACATGACTTACCCATCAACTATCAGCTATGGGATAGATTATACCTGCTGCCAGAAGCTTTAGTATTTCAGTTATTACCACTTCGTTCATCTTAGGATTCAATCATCGTTGATGATCAACGACAGGTTTAGCACCAGGTTTCATATTAATCTTGTGCTGACACAGAGTGGGACAATTCCCTTAAGATCATCCAGAGTATATCCAATAGCAATATAGCACTACAAAAAAAAGACACATCTGTGAAATTTTGGGCAGAACGAATTTTTTTCTGTCATGCTTATGACACTTCTATGACGATAATTGTGACAAAACCTGGTATCATCATAGATGTGGTGGACTCCTACTTCTATGACAAAAAATCATGACAAAAAATGGCCTTTTCATCCTGGGCGGGCTGGAGACGCAGCTGCATGACATTCTTTGGGCCGTCCATGACGGAAAAAGACCATGGTAGAAGCGAGGGCGAGGAAAATATCAGGGGAGTTCCCGTTTACGGTGGGTGGTCGGGGGTCGAGTGATGCGTGTTTCTCTCATACGGACGCGCGTGTGTGCGAGGCGTTGGGCTCTAACTGAAACCGAGCGATTGCACTAGCTACGTTATTGAACCCGAGCGATCGATCCCTTGCTGTTAACTGAACCCGAGTGATTCCTTCGCTACTCCTGCTAACTGAAGCCGATCGATGCTGCCTTTGGATGAACAGTGAGCGTTGTTGGGGGGTTTGGATGAACAGTTCCCGGTGGGGGAGGGGTGGATGAACAGGACCCCGTGGTGTTGCCACTGGATGAACAGGACCCCGATCGAGCCGGTTGGGGGTGGATGAACATGACCCCGTGGAGGGCTGGTTGAACAGTAGCCGGTGGAGGGCTGGATGAACAGTAGCCCGTGGAGGGGTGGTTGAACAGGACTCCGTGGAGAGGGTTGGTTGAACAGTAGCTGGTGGAGGAGCGCGCGGTGGAGTCTCGATGAACAGGAGCCCGTGGATGACCAGTTGCAGGTGGAGGCTGGAGGAGGTCAAGGGTGGATGAACAGTAGCCCGTGGAGGCAGTCGACGGTGGAGATGAACAGTATCCCGTGGAGTCCCGTTTTGCGGTACGCCACACCCCTCCTGATGAACAGGACCCCCGTTTTGACCGTAGCGCTCCAACACAAGTCCGTTTCCTCCGTTTTGCGGTACGGCACACCCCTCCCAATCAATAGGACCCTGTTTCCACCATAGGAGGTCCGTTTCCTCTGTTCTGCGGTACGCCAGACCCCTCCCGATGAACAGGATCCCGTTTCGACCATGGCCGGTCGAACACAGGGCCGTTTCCTCCGTTCTACGGTACGCCAGGCCTCGTTTCCATTGGTTGTTCCATCCAAGCCGGTTGGCTCCCGATGAACACGATGCATTCCGTTGCCTCCCCATGAACACGAAGACGACGCGGTTTCTCCGTTCTGACCCAGCCATGTACACGAGCCCTGGCCGTACGAATGCGCGAGCAGGCGTTCGAGACCCCGCCCGTATGTACGAACGTGGCCGTATTTACTTTCTTGCACCCTGGCTGCTGTACGTACGTGTACATGCTACGTGTGCGCCTATACTACGACACATGCCCTTCCTCTACTACGACACGTGCCCTTCCTTACACGGCCACTGTTCATCGCTGTAGCCTGCAGACAGACCGATCGTATGTACGTACACGTTCGCGACTAGAATGACAATGCTACGTACGCTTCGACCAGGTGGGTCTTGACTGTCACGCACTTCCTTGCGTGCGAAGATGTGGCCGGTGGGTCCCAGTAGTCAGGGGAAATGTTTTTTTTCATGAAATACGGTGGCCCGTCCGGTGGGTCCCTGCTCTCAGGTGGAGGAATCATTATTTTGCATGCAGTAAGGAGGCATTCCCTTGTGTGCGGCCGTGGACCCAGCTATCAGCCTCTCCACATACGGTCCACGTCCGACGGATGTCATTCGTTGACCACGACCCGCCTAGAGCACTAGGGCGGTGGACGACGACGAGGCCTAGGAAGGGAACGACATAGAGCCGGGGAAGATTTGGCAGTGGTTGCCCACGTGGTGGGCAGTACGAGGGTTTACTGGTTCGGCAGCCGTCGCTGGAAAATAACAGGAGGTGTGGGTGAGTAGAGGAATGGCCTGGGCAGCAATGGAGTAGTGTGAGGCGGTGCGTCCTGTGCGGCAGCACAGCCGACCACGGGAGCCGGGAGCAGGCAGTCCCACCGGCGCTGGTTTGGGCGGCTGGAGCAAGAAGACCAGAGGTTGAAGAAGCACTATGGCCGTTGGATGGATATTGTACGGTCTCTGCAACTAGAATCGTTTATATTGACTAACTTGACAAAGCCCTTGGTACGCGTCAACTTAGTAAGCCCACAGGTCAGCCTCTGAAACGGTGCGCCCCAGATGTCAGGGGGAGGAATCATTTTTTGGGCGGCTGAAGCTAGAATATCCGAGATTGAAAAAGAAGCACGACATTCGTTGGATGGACATCCAATGGCCACTGCTGCTACAACCGTGTGTTGACTATAAGTTGACAAAGCCTTGCATACGCGTCAACTTACTTTTTTTAAGGGACGCGTCAACTTAGTAGGCCCACAAGTGTGTGGCAGAGAACTTATAGCCCATTTGCGATTGGTAAGAATGTACAACCCATTTTTGAATTCTAATGGAATTTACTACAGCGCATTTACAGTTTGTTAAAAGTACAACCCATTTTATAGCTAGGACAACGACTAATAATTTCAACCAACCGTTCAAAACAGAATTCAATACAATTTTCCACATTTTGACGGGATCCGAAATATTTCTATCCCGAAATTTCTAGTCTGATTAAATACAATTTTAATATAAATTTGTATTACGTAAAAATCCAATGAAACATTGTGCGCGCAACAATTAATGAAATTAAAATTTTCAAAATCAAAAAAAAATTATAAATTAATTACCTGTTTGGTGCATTTTTTATAGTTACTGCCCAGTTTTTATAATTACATCCCGTTTATTATTTCTTAAAGCCCATTTTCTTGTTAAGCCTAATGCATCCCGCCTTGGAAATATTTTTAGCCCAGCAGGGCGGAGAATAACAAGTTGACCTTGCCTGGGTATTCCTCACAAAAAAATTATAGCTGGGCTAGCCATTTTCAGCTTGAATAAATTAATATCTGGGCTGGATATCTGGCCTGGGTGTCAGGACCGGTTTTCCAATAAAACATTTATTGAGAAACCGACCCCTTTAACGGACCAGTATAGAAGAATCCCTCTTACTGGTAGACAAATCCTTGATACAGAAATCCAGAAGTACTAAATATAATACAGGGTTGAGCTGAGGCTGCTCAACAATTTATTACATGCACACCGATATTATACATAAAGGCGGATATGACACAAGGGATATGGTGGCATAACTATTGACTCGCAATAAAAGTTGTGGTGGATAAGTCACAGTGGTGTGGGTGACATGACTCCTAAATCTTACAACTCATCGAGCGCCGGGGTGAGGCTCGATGACTTTTATTCTGGGTAGCAGAAGCGTATATAATACAAGTGACCAATTCCAGGATCGCACGGGACTGACTGGGACTCCTCTAGGCGTCGGACTCGCTATCGAACTCTTCATCCATAAGATCTCCTTCGTCAACATCTGACCAAATCAACAAGCCAGGTGAGTACTATGAAAGTACTCGCAAGACAGTTTGGACATAAGATATAACAAATGCAAACATGATGCACATGAGCAGATTAGTAATGCGCACTCAGATAATAAAATTGCACTGCATGGTAAATAAAAGTAAGTCGGGCGGTAGTCCTCCCGAAATCCCAATGAAATAACTGAAGACCGATCGAGTGTCTGAAGCGACGCCTCGAAAAGGTAAAAATAAATTAACAATGCCGCCGTCGGGCGTCAGGGTGACAACACATAAAGGGCTTATATTGGAATGTAAATGACAGTGCATGCCACAGTCGGACGTCTGGGTGACATCACATAAAGGGCTTATATCAAAAGTAAATAACAAGAGTGCCACAGTCGGACGTCTGAGCGACATCACATAAAGGGCTTATATCAAAAGTAAATAACAAGAGTGCCACAGTCGGACGTCTAAGTGACAACACATAAAGGGCTTATATCAAAAGTAATTAACAAGGGTGCCACAGTCAGACGTCTGAGCGACATCACATAAAGGGCTTATATCAAAAGTAAACAACAAGAGTGCCACCGTCGGACATCTGAGCGACATCACATAAAGGGCTTATATTTCATTGTTCAAATTCAAGTAGCTCATGAATTTAATTCATCTCAAGGAAATGCTCATGTACGTAATAATAAACTGGTTAGTCCATCCACAGGAATAACATTCAACCTGGTTTATCACTCATGTTTGTTCACCGGGGATTTTTACTGAGACTGACACAGACACTGACGCTGAGACTGATATGGATACTATCGTGGAATTGTCACGGCAGATGTCCTCGAGCTAGGACTTAGTCATGGAGCCATCGCAACTAGGAAGCTTAAAGGGGTTAAGCGGGACAAGGAATACGAGGGTTATACTGGTTCGGCCCCTTACGGTGAAGGTAAAAGCCTACGTCCAGTTGAGGTGGTATTGATTAGGTTTTCGATGAGCAGGGAGCTTGATTGCTATGCCTGGCTCTCGAAGAGATCTTACTTGTCCCTAAACCGCCGCCGGGTCGTCCCTTTATATAGAGAGGTTGACGCCCAGCAGCTCTCAGAGTCCCGGCCGGCTCATAAGAGTGTCCGGCTCGGACTCTCAACTATTCTTGCCTTACACTACAAGTTCTACCATAATAACGGTTGTAACTACGAGCCTTAAGCCATTGCCGGGTCTTAAGCCCATCTTTTGCCCACCGTCTTCAAGCCTGATGCCAGGCTTCAGGTGATGACCATTACGAGTAACCCGGCCCCTCTGGGCGGGTGACTCTCAGGTTTATAGGCCCCAGATTGATTTGAGCCAGCTCATGTCAATCTTCAATCCTTTCGACAGAAAATCTCCGGCTTACAATTGTGTGAAGGCTATAACCCGGCGTGACATCATCTTCTGGATTCCGGGTAATCCGCCATGACGTCATCTTCCATTAAGCCCATTTTTTACTCTACAATATCCGCAATGGATCTTATCTTTAACTGCCGTCCCGAAATCGAGGCGTTTTTATTGCGAGATAACCACGTCGTGGCCTCCTCGTTTCTCGCGCCCACTCATGAGCCTCGCCTTATAAATAGCCCGGCCCACCAGCCTCTGGTAACTCGTCACCTCCGTCTTCTTCCTCCTGTCGCCACTGCGTTGCCGCTCGAGCTCCACTGCCGCCGCCGCCGCGGGTCTCCGAGTCTTCCTCGCCTCCGGCCGCTGCATCAACCTGACGTGACCAGATAAACTGCGGCGACCTCCGCACCTTTCCAGCACCTGTAAGTCTTTGCTACCCCGTAGAACAGATCTGCAGTAGGGTTTCTTCCTGTTCTTCCCGTGTTCATCCCCATTCCTCGCGAGTCCTCGGTAGATTTCATTTTTACCACCTTTCTTGATCTTAGACTGTATAGAACTGTTGCGGTAGTTGTTTCACGCCCGTTTCTGATGTTCATAGATCCCTTCTTACTGCATAAAGGCTCCGTTCAAACTTATGAACTTCCTCTGCATCTGTTTTAGGTCTAGAAACTTTTCCTTTTAGTCGACCATTTTGATCCAAATTAGTTACTGCGATGTGTGAAACCTGTTTTCACCACACTTAGTAAAAAAACTGCATCTGTTGAGTCATGGCAGCTTACATTCCCGGCTCAAAGAAGCCACGCGCCGTAAAATCTTCCAGCTCATTTATGATAAAGCTGCAGACAATTGAATTACTCTCAATGCCTCCAGCGGCTTAGATAACCCGATGCACTTAGCTATATGTCATTAGGCCCCTTCATAAGCCACCATTTTAAACATTGAACTGTAAACTGCCTCCGGCTTATAATTGAGCCGGGCGTTTCTTTTTATCATAGGTTTCGACTTTCACCATGCCTCCCAAAGCTCCCAAAGCACCCATCACGTGCAACTGGATGAGGTCCAACGTCACCGACGAAACCTTAGCGGACTTTGTGAAGACGGGTTACCTACCCAAGAAAGATGTCATGTCTTACCGCGCCCCTGACCCGTCAGAGGAGAGACCAGAGCCAAGGGACGGGGAGGTGGTAATATTTGCGGATCACATGAGTTCAAAGTTCTCTAGAGATGTGCTGAATTTCTTTGATCTGCGGCCACAAGACATAGGACCCAATTCCGTGTCAAACATATGCAACTTCCAAGTTTTCTGCGAAGTCTACCTTGGAGAAGAGCCCAGCCTTCTGCTCTTTAGAGAGCTATTCTATTTGAACCGCCAGAACGAGTGCGCCAACGGACCAAGCCTGGAACTTGGTGGAATCTCCATTCAACGCCGGAGAGACTGCCTTTTTCCTTACGCCGAGCCGCCAAGCCACCCAAAGGACTGGAACCAGACGTGGTTCTACTGCCAGGACACTTCGCCGGCTGACGAGAGCCCGCTGCCCGGCTTTCGTCCCTCGCGTCTGGAACCAACTCACGCTCTGTCAGACAAGCTATCTCAGGCGGAGCGCCAAGCTCTGATCCCCACCATCAACAAAATCAAGGCTCTCCTGGGAAATGGCCTCAATGGCATTGATCTGGTCTGGGTCTGGATTTCGTGGCGGGTGATCCCCTTGAGCCGCCGCCCCGGCTTAATGTGCGATTACACGGGCCGGAAAGATGACCCCCTACGACACAGCCGCAATGATCTTCCTGAAGACGTTGCTGAAGACATGACCAAGGCCCTCTTGAATGATAGCTTGGCAGACTGCGGGAAGACCGGCTTAAGCCCCTTCTGCAAGACCAACCCGGCCCCAGCGGTAAGCCGCTGATCTGAACATCTTATTTTCTCCTTTAGATAGTTTTCATCTGAACCTTAAGAAATCTTCATTGTATTTTTCAGGCTGATGATAAATTCTGGAAGGTCAAGTATGACCATGAGGCGGCCAAGAAGGCCAGGAAGGCTAAGAAAGCCGCCAAGAGAGCCGCTCCCCGCAAAAAGGGAAGCAGGCCTACTGCCTCAGAGCTGCTTCAGCTAAGTGACAGCTCCGAGTCAGAGGTAACCACTGAACCTGTAGACTCTTGTTGTATTTCTTGTTTATTTCTGTCCATCTTATCAATATTGTTCATCAGCAGGATGACACCGAAGCAAGTAACCCGGTGATTGAAGAAGTAATGACACTTTTCTCTGACTCGGAGCCCTTGCCAAGGCTGAAAGTCCGAAGAGTAACCCGGAAAGTAAGATTTTCACATCCTTTAGCTTATCAAGATCCTCAATTTCTTTTGAAGCAACAGATTCATGAGAGCCGGCGGCACACCCGGACCAACAAGGATGCTGACCTCTGCTCCGACTTACCTGAGGCATCAAGGAAACGCCGGACCGAGGTTATCTCCAACTTATATCCTTTTCATCCTTTGGCGGGTGTTATACGTCAACCGCTCAATTCTTCTGATTCGAATTATCAGGAAACTTCACCCTCCTCTGGCGACTCTATGCAATCGAACCTGCCAGCTTTCAAGACCGTACCCGAGTAATGATGATTATCTCTTGTTGTGCTTATCTTTACTCATCCCTTTGTAGTAACTTTTTGTCCTTTCAGCGCTCAAGCAAAGCTCAGTAAAAGAGCAAAGAAGAATAAGCCGGTCGACGAGCCGGTCGTGACTGAGCCGGAGGTTTCAGCTCAAGAGCCGCCAGTTGCCTGTTCTCCTGAAGCCACCGCTCCAACTGACAAGCCAATCGCCAAGACTTCTGCTAATCCGGAGACCTCAAGCCCGGCTCAGCCGGCCGATGACCCGGACGTGGTAATCACCCGGACGGAGTTTGTTGAGCCGGGGAGACCCACTGCGCTGGCCAAGTGCTCCGCCAAGGAAGAGTTGCTAGAGCGCCGCCGGGCCAATCTGGACCTCACCAACTATGCTAACTTGAGCATCGGAGAGATCGTCTCCGGCTACGTCAGCCAGGTGCACAAGAGCCAGGATTTGGAGATCGACATGGTGAATCAGATACAACAGAAGTCCGAGGTACCACTCTATTGCTTACTGCATAGTTATCTTTACCGTACTCTAGCCCCCAAGTCTACTACTTATGATAGAATATGTTGTAGACTTATCTTCCGGCTTACTCTCATGAACCGGTAATTTTGTAGACAGAAACTTTCAACATGCATTAGCCCCCAAGTGCCAAGTGTCTTTGCTTGAAAAGTGCTTGGGACTTTAAAGTTGCATAATAACTGTTCATACTATAACCCGGAAATTGTGCAGGCCACTTGCAAGAAGTTTGAGGCTGATATCTCTGATCTGAAGAGCCGCCTGAAGACTCAGGAAACTGAGACCCGGAAGGCCAACGCCAAATTTGAGTCCAGTATTGCGGCTCAAGAAAAGTTGAAGAAGACCTTTGAAGCTGAAAGGAGGACTTGGGCCGAAGAGAAGGCTACTCTGGTGAGCCGGGCCGAACAGGCGGAGAAAGCTCTGATGGAGAGAACCGCCGAACTCTCCGGCTTAAAGCGCCACGTGTCACAGATGGTCGCCGCAATCTTCGGTAAGTCATTCCACCGGCTTTCGTCAAGTTTATAATCTTTATGTCTCGCAACTCCCATCATTACCAGCGGCTTATCTTACTTTGTTAAACAGGTCCAAGAAGCGCCAACCTCAACCAAAATGTGCTGACCAAGTTGAAGGCCGTGTACACTCTGGTGGAGCAACTCTACACCGGGTCACAGCGCGCCCTAGCCGTGGTGGCCCTATCCAATGAGGTTCCGACTCACCTGGCGGAAGTTCTTCGCTGGCTTGCCGTTCTTCCTCAGCGTGTCCAAGAGCTGCGATGGGCCTCTGCAAGAGCCGGAGCCATAGCTGCTCTGAGCCGGGCCAAGGCTTTCCTTCCAGAGCTAGACCCGGCGGACATTGCACTTGGCTACCCCAGCTTGAAGGAATACGGCACTCCTTTCGACCAAAAGGACTTTGCTGCCTGTGTGAAGATCGTGCGCCCGGTGGCCACCCTGATTGGGAATGACACTGATCTGACAAAGTACCAGCCGGGCTACGATGCAGAGAATCAGAGGATCCCTACTCCGCGTTACGAAGCCGTCAGCTTGGTCCCGCCGACTCGTAAGCACACTTTTGCCCCAGACATTAACCTGGCCGGGTTAATTGACGAGGAGGCTCAATTCGAAGCTTTGAGCGTCATTGACTGGAAATCGTCAACCTTCCAGGTCATGGGAACAGCCGGAGGAGCGGAGAGGGATGAGCCGGAAGCTTCAACCCGACAAGCATCTTAACTTGTAGGCGGCTCATGACTACATCTGAAAACAATGCCTCATCTTTTGGATTCTGGGAGTCTTGTAATAGAGTAGGATCAACATTTAACCTTGTCATGCCATCGTGCACATGCTGAATGCTTAATTCCATTGAAGTTGCTTCCTTATACTCCTCCGGGTCATAATTGATCATTCATCTTCCTTAAGCTCAAATAGTTGTCTTTAACTATCCTGGATAGAAGAACAAATCACAAGTCTCTAGGCGGCTTACCGCACTGAGAATCATAGTCTGACACATATAACCCGGAATATAAATCTAAGTCAGGAAAGACTGGTCCTCAATTATGTCCTTGATATAACCGTAATAACACACTTACAGGCCTTCAAGTACACTTCCGGTTTATATAACCCGGATAATAAGGTTGGTACCTCAACTCCGGTTTACCAGTCTTGATAATGCTGATTGTGTGATTAACACTGTGAATCAAAGTTAAGCCGGCAGAGTGAGAACCGCCATGCGCACTATTGAAACAATCAGAAGAACTCGTTGCAAATTAGAAAAAGCTTAGGGGCTTCCGGTTCGAATACGACCAGAGACCCGTCCCAAAGGGGTTATGCTAAGATTCGAATGCGATCATATAGCCCCCAGTGGGTTTGGCGATGCCGATCAAGAGGGTACCGACAGCTATGTTCTCTTTGGTTCGAATACGACCCATGTTTGAACAGGAAACCCCCAAATGACCTTAAAAGTTGTGTAACGACGCTGATTCGAATACGATCCACGTCGGTTCCCAAAGGGGGTTGAGCTATGATTCAAATATGATCAAAGAAAGCTCCCCAATGAGCTCGGCACTTTGCCAATCAAATGGGTATCGACAACTATGTTCTCTTTGGTTCGAATACGACCTATGTTTGAACAGGAAGCCCCCAAGTGATTATACTGCGTACGGCTAGATTCGAATACGATCATAAGCCGGATCCTCCTTCAAGTTATCATGTGATCTTGTAATGGAAACAATACGTTCACCTTTGGAGGAGAAAAAGGACAGAGGTCCTGCTTTATTGCTTATCATAATATATACATGGCTTATAGAAATATGTACATCATGAGAGCCGGCGGCTCAAGTGTAATAAGGCCGAAGCTGAGCTATGTTCCACGGCCGACGGGTCTCCTCCTCCGACTTGCGTGAATCTTTGTGCTCCCGAATGTCAATAAGGTAATATGACCCGTTATGCAAGTTCTTGCTGACCACAAAGGGTCCTTCCCAAGGTGGGGATAGTTTGTGCGCATCTGTTTGATCTTGGATGAGCCGGAGCACCAGATCACCTTCCTGGAAGACCCGGGATTTAACCCGGCGACTGTGATAACGGCGCAGGTCTTGTTGGTAAATTGCTGAGCGAGCTGCTGCCACATCACGCTGTTCGTCCAACAAGTCAAGAGCATCTTGGCGCGCCTGTTCATTATCCGCCTCAACATAAGCCGCCACTCGAGGCGAGTCATGACGGATGTCACTGGGGAGGACTGCTTCCGCTCCATAAACCATGAAGAAAGGTATGAAACCCGTAGACCTGTTAGGAGTAGTATTGATGCTCCATAACACGGAGGGTAACTCCTCCACCATTAACCCGGTGTCCGTTGCAAAGGGACCAAAAGCCGGGGCTTGATGTCTTTCAGAATCTCCTGATTAGCTCTCTCAGCCTGGCCATTGTATTGAGGGTGAGCCACTGATGAAACATTAAGTCGAATATGCTCTCGTTGACAAAACTCCTCCATGGCGCCCTTGGACAGATTGGTACCGTTGTCAGTTATAATGCTGTGTGGAAAGCCAAAGCGAAAAATCACCCTTTTCATGAACTGAACCGCCGTGGCTGCGTCACACTTGCTAACGGGCTCTGCCTCAACCCACTTTGTGAACTTGTCAACTGCCACCAAGAGGTGGGTCTTCTTGTCCTTGGACCTTTTAAAAGGCCCAACCATATCAAGCCCCCAGACCGCAAATGGCCAAGTGATTGGTATCATCCTCAGCTCCTGAGCCGGCACATGAGCCCGTCGCGAGAACCTCTGGCAACCATCACATTTACTGACCAAGTCCTCCGCATCAGCGTGAGCCGTCAGCCAATAAACACCATGACGAAAAGCCTTGGCCACAAGGGATTTTGAGCCGACATGATGGCCACAATCCCCTTTGTGAATCTCACGCAAGATTTCTTGACCTTCCTCAGGGGAGACACAGCGCTGGAACGCTCCTGTAACACTGCGGCGATGCAGCTCACCATTGATAACAACCATTGACTTAGACCACCGGGTTATTTGTCTGGCCAAAGTTTCATCCTCAGGCAAATCTCCCCGGGTCATGTAAGCCAGATAGAGCACTGTCCAGTCCGGGATGATGTGGAGAGCCGCCACCAATTGTGCCTCCGGGTCAGGGACAGCCAAGTCTTCCTCTGTAGGCAACTTAACAGAAGGGTTATGCAAGACGTCCAGGAAAGTATTAGGCGGCACCGGTTTTCGCTGAGAGCCCAGCCGGCTTAAAGCATCAGCCGCCTCGTTCTTCCTGCGATCGATGTGCTCTACTTGGTAACCCTCAAAGTGCCCAGCAATGGCATCAACTTCACGGCGATAAGCCGCCATGAGAGGGTCCTTGGAGTCCCACTTGCCTGATACTTGTTGAGCCACCAAGTCTGAGTCGCCGAAGCACCTTACCCGGCTCAAGCTCATCTCCTTAGCCATCCGAAGACCATGGAGCAAGGCCTCATACTCAGCCGCATTGTTAGTGCAAGGAAACATCAACCGTAGCACATAATGAAACTTGTCACCTTTAGGGGAAGCCAATACAACTCCAGCCCCCGAGCTCTTCAACTGCCTGGACCCATCGAAGTGAATAGTCCAATATGTATTATCTGGCTTTTCCTCGGGCACTTGTAGCTCTGTCCAATCGTTGATGAAATCCACTAAAGCTTGAGATTTAACAGCAGTGCGTGGTACGTATTTTAGACCATGAGGCCCGAGCTCTATAGCCCACTTAGCCACTCTTCCTGTAGCTTCTCTGTTCTGGATAATATCTCCAAGGGGAGCAGAACTAACCACAGTGATAGGGTGACCCTGGAAGTAATGCTTAAGCTTCCGGCTCGCCATGAACACACCATAAACAAGCTTCTGCCAATGTGGATACCGCTGTTTGGACTCGATGAGCACTTCACTGACGTAATAAACTGGCCGCTGAACCGGATGCTCCTTGCCCTCTTCCTTGCGCTCCACCACCACAGCCACACTGACGGCCCGTGTGTTAGCAGCTACATACAGCAATAAAGGCTCCTTGTCAACCGGAGCAGCAAGGACAGGGGGCTCGGCCAGCTGTCTCTTCAAATCCTCAAAAGCAGTATTAGCAGCATCATTCCAGACAAAGTTATCAGTTTTCTTCATCAACTGGTACAATGGCATGGCCTTCTCACCCAAACGGCTTATAAACCGGCTTAAAGCAGCGATACGACCCGCCAGGCGCTGGATGTCGTTTATACACACCGGCTTAGCCAGAGAGGTGATTGCCTTGATCTTCTCCGGGTTAGCTTCGATGCCTCTGTTAGGAACCAAGAAACCCAAGAGCTTGCCTGCAGGAACACCAAAAACACACTTGGCCGGGTTAAGCATCATCCTGTAGACCCGGAGATTATCAAAGGTTTCCCTCAGGTCATCTATCAAGGTTTCCTTCTCCCTGGACTTAGCCACAATATCATCCACATAGGCATGAACATTGCGCCCAATCTGGTTATGAAGACAGTTCTGCACGCAACGCTGATAAGTCGCCTGTGCACTCTTGAGTCCAAAAGGCATAGACACATAGCAGAAGGCTCCAAAGGGAGTGATGAACGCCGTCTTCTCCTGGTCCTTAACTGCCATTTTGATCTGATGGTATCCAGAGTAAGCATCCAAGAAACTTAAGCGCTCACAACCCGCCGTAGCATCAATGATTTGACCAATATGGGGAAGAGCAAAAGGATCAGCCGGACATGCCTTGTTTAAGTCCGTGTAATCCACACACATCCGCCAAGTGCCATTCTTCTCGAGCACGAGCACCGGGTTAGCTAACCACTCTGGGTGAAATACTTCAACAATAAACCCGGTGGTATTGGCACATACTGAGGCGGGGCAGTGTTCACCCGGGGAGGCCCCATCACTTGTGGCTGAACAGGGGTCCCGGACCCGGGCACTATGACCCCCAGCGGGTTACTAGACCCTGCACCTGGCGTGTTGAAGAGGTTTCGAGGATCGTAGACCGGAGGGAGTCGAGATTGGGCCTTTTGATGCCTCCTTCTCATGACCTCATTGGACGCGTTCTGATCCATCGTGAGTCGGAAGGACTGCACCTGAATCAGCTAAGTCTGGGCGTCGAGAGCCGCCCTCTCCGCAGCCATCCTGATCCCTTCCGCTGCCAGATCCTCCTTGGCTTTCACTAGATCCAACTTTAACTGCGCCACCTCCGCGTCATGCTGAGCTTGATCCGCCGGGTCAACCGTGGCGGTCAACAGGGCTGTCATCTTGTCCGTGAGATCCATCAGCACCTGAGCCGGCGAAGGTACCGGGTTTCCTGACCCCGTGGCAGGGTTCTGAACAGGCTGGGCACCGGCCATGAAGATTCCAACCCGGCTCGGCGGCTCAAACGGGCCCGGAATACTATCACCATCGGAACAACCCATGAGCCTGCCATCTTGAAGTTGATACAACGAGTTTGACTCGTCTATGGACGACTCGCCATCAGAGCCGGCGGCCGTCTCATCACCAGATCCAGACCCTACAGAGAGTCCTTCATGGATACATCCCACAAAAACATGCTTCAAGGCAGGTAGGGCCGGGGCGGGTCGTGCGCGCTGAGCCGTCCCGACGAGATCGGCGCAGAGATCCGGCTCAGGGCCCGGCTCACCAATCTTGCCGATGAAAACATGAATTCCGCCGAAGGGGACCCGGTACCCGTACACAATTGAGCCGGCGTCGGGGCCCCAGTTTGCATCGTCGATGTAGAGCTTGCCGCGGCGACTCTTGGTCATCCGGCCCACAGCGTATCCCTTGAGCCCTTCGAAGCTGCCCTTCAAGAACTCAAATCCACCGTGCGCTGGCCCCACGGTGGGCGCAACCTGTCGTGGAATTGTCACGGCAGATGTCCTCGAGCTAGGACTTAGTCGTGGAGCCATCGCAACTAGGAAGCTTAAAGGGGTTAAGCGGGACAAGGAATACGAGGGTTATACTGGTTCGGCCCCTTACGGTGAAGGTAAAAGCCTACGTCCAGTTGAGGTGGTATTGATTAGGGTTTCGATGAGCAGGGAGCTTGATTGCTATGCCTGGCTCTCGAAGAGATCTTACTTGTCCCTAAACCGCCGCCGGGTCGTCCCTTTATATAGAGAGGTTGACGCCCAGCAGCTCTCAGAGTCCCGGCCGGCTCATAAGAGTGTCCGGCTCGGACTCTCAACTATTCTTGCCTTACACTACAAGTTCTACCATAATAACGGTTGTAACTACGGGCCTTAAGCCATTGCCGGGTCTTAAGCCCATCTTTGGCCCACCGTCTTCAATCCTGATGCCAGGCTTCAGGTGATGACCATTACGAGTAACCCGGCCCCTCAGGGCGGGTGACTCTCAGGTTTATATCCTCAACAGATACTGATATGAATATGTTGACCAAGGTCCTTGACCATGGACACGATTACTCGGAAAGTTTTGACTCTGCAGAGTTTGTACTTTTAACCACAGCCAACGGATTTCAGTAGTCACAAAGGACTAGTTCCATTTACGGTATTTTAGGAGAAACACATCTAACTAGTACACACCCATTCCACATTCCACTGCCAGGCATCACCCTAGGCAACGTTCAAGAAAAACCTTGAGACGGGGAGGCTACAACCTCGCGTAGCACGGGATCAAATTTATATCGCGAGCTCTAAGGGGTGCCCCCCTCTCGGTCCCGACCGGAAACACCCATGCCCCTGACCGAATGACTGGCTTTAATCCAGGGCCATGGAACCCTCATCACGACCCCTCTATTTGGTGTGTACAAGGAAAGAGGTTTGCAACTTACTAAACCGTATTCTTTGCAGAAAACATGTGGCAGCACGAAAAGGGAACGCACGGTAACGTGGCTTGGTCCACGTTAACGCCGGAGTTTGACGGTTGACATAAGACTGGCATGCTTCAACAATACCATCTTACCACCTTTCATGTCACCACATGCTCAGGTTATCTCCCATCAAAAGATCGCATCAAGTTTCGAAGCATACTGGTATTTGCCTTGCATGCAATATAACACTCCCTGATGCTCATGTAAACATGCCATGCACTACTGTTCAAGCAAACATGCAAAACACTCATCATATCAAAGGTTCAAACATGCTTGCTTGGTTCCGAGTAGTCGGAGTCTAGCTCGGCGAAGTTCGCGGCTCCGTCACCTCCTCCAGTATCTACGGTATAAAGAAACCGCATACTAACGTAAATACCGTGTGTGTATAAAAGTTATTCCAAAATATTTTCAAATAAATACTATAAAAAACTAGACAAAAATATAAGACTGACAGAAAAAGAATCAACCAAAAAGCATCTTTTGTTTAAAAGATATAAGGGTTTTAGTCCAAGGACTAATCTATGATGAAACAGAAAAGACCCAGGGGTTAGTTTATAAAAACAGAAAACGTTTCGGCTAGAAATACGCCAACCCAGAAGGAAAACGCAATTTGCCTGAAGGCGCTTTCAGAAAACGGTTCGAATAAGAAAGAGAGAGGCTGACGGGGGGTCCCACCCGTCAGGTTCAAACTTCGAACGGAGCTCGCCGGCGCCCGAGGGCTGCGGTGGTCGCCGGCGTTGATCCACGGCGAGGTAGGGGGATCGGAGGGTACCTATGGGTTCAGGGTGTCCTTCCGCGTCGGTGGGTGGTGGACTTGGCCGTCGGCGAGCACCACGTCGACGGCGGCCTTAACTCGGGCGGACGGTGGTTCGGGCGAGGATGATACTTTTCGACGGGAGCTGCAATCTTCAAATTAAGGCGTGGGTTAGAGAAGAGGATGCACTAGAAGGCTACTGGCATGGGTTGAGAGGCAGAGGTGGTCTCACTAGAGCGAATCGTGCCGGGGCCCGAGGTGGGTTGGGGCGGCCGGAGTCGGGGAAGAAGACCTCCTCGAGGTCTTCCCAGTAGCTGGGCGTGGTTCTCGCGAGGTGGAGTGATGGTGCTTGGTCGAGATCGAGCTCGGGGCCTCCTTTTATAGTCGATCCGAGGCTGTTGCCATGAACGGGATACGCCGGCGGGTGATTACGGCGAGGCAGGGGTCGGGCAGGAGGTTTAGGTGATTGGGCATCATCGTGATGGTCCACTGGTACCGTTTCTCAGCTAAATCCCGGCCGGACTTGGGCGATACTCCGGCCCTCGACGGAACGGCCTCACGGGCACGTCAGCGGCGGGGAGCGCGCTCCGTGCCTTCCAGTTCACGACGATGGCTCTGCAGCACGCACAGGGAAGGGGACGGCCACGCGGAGGCTTCGGGTGGTTTGGGCGGTGCTGGACGGCGCCGTCCCTCGCTGCGCCTCTCTGGCAGCCGCAGCGAGTGCTGCTGCCGCCGCTCACGGGGGCGATGCTCCCCTGCCAGCTCACCGCCGATGCCCGCAACTGTCCAGGCGACCGTGCAGCACGGTGTATAAGAAGGAGGAACAGGGAGCAATGCGCCACTGCAGTTACTGGCGAGATCGACGTGAGGTTCTGAAGAAAACGACACTAACTACTGAAACTGTTCTCTGAAACTCTAAACTTGACAGTAACAGTGCATGCCAGGTGTTCGACGATATGTTTTGGGCACGAGGAAAAATTTTCTGGAGCTGGGACTTGGTGAGGTGACCTCTTGATGCATCTAGAGGCTGCCTGATTTTTCTCAGATTTTTAGGAGAAGAAAACAAATGAATTTCATCAAAAATGACAAATTTGGTCCAGACTTTCAGCAAGCAAATTTTGAACAGTGGACCAGTGGATCTTCATGGATCTTGGTTATGGTTTCTAAGGACTAGCCAGGGAAACTTGTTTGGAATCAAAACTCAAAGGAATTCTAGTGGTTCCTTTGTAAATCTCTAGGGGCCAAAATAGGAGACAGAAAAGATTTTTGATTAAAAATAAATGGGAATAAATTCAAGGGGGAGTTAAACTTGCTGGATTTGAAGTTTGACTTGACACACAGTGGGAAGATGGCCTTTGGGAGGGGGATTTCAACTTAGGTCATGCCAAGAGATAATTTTTGAAAGGGGAAGGATCACTCCATAAGCCATAGGGTTATTTTTAAAAGAAAAGATTTTCAAAAACTTTCCCAAAGGAAAACATTTGTGTTGAGTCAACACAAGATGAAAAACCCTCAAGACCAAGGATCAAGTTTTGGATGAACCCAAAGAAAATACTTGTCATAAAAGAAATTTTTTGAGAAGGAGAGTCCTTTAGCAAAAAAAATTAAATAACCTCCTTCAAATCAAATAAAGAATTTGATAAAACCAAATAAATTTTTTGGGGTGTTACAACACCTACCCCCTTAGGAAAAATCTCGTCCCCGAGATTTCAGCTGATTCTCAAATAGATGTGGGTACTCTGCCAGAAGAAAAGCCTCTCTTTCCCACGTTGCTTCGTCCTCGGTGTGATTGCTCCACTGAACCTTGAAAAATTTAATTGTTTTCTGACGGGTCCTCCTCTCGGACTCCTCCAATATTTTTATTGGCCGCTCTCTGTAGGTGAGGTCTGGTTGCATGTCAATGCTCTCATGAGATACATGCTTTTCCGGGCTGCTCACACATTTCCTCAACTGTGAGACGTGGAACACGTCGTAGACGTCTGACAGCTCTTTGGGTAGGTCTAGCTGGTAGGCTACTGTGCCTCTTCGTGTAACCACACAGAAGGGTCCAATAAATCTTGGGGCTAGCTTTCCTTTAATTTTGAACCGTTGCAGGCCCCTCATAGGAGACACTCGTCGGTACACATATTCACCGGGTTCAAAACTGACCTTACGATGTTTTCGATCGTAATAGCTCTTTTGTTGGATTTGAGTTGTCTTGAGTCGGGACCTGATTTGTCTAACTTTCTCCTCGGCTTCCTTGAGCATGCCTGGGCCGAAGATATGACTGTCACCTGTTTCTGACCAATTTAATGGGGTACGACATCTTCGTCCGTACAATGCTTCAAAAGGTGCCATTTGTAGACTGGCTTGGGAACTGTTGTTGTATGCGAACTCGGCATATGGCAAGCTTTCCTCCCAACTGGTTCCATAGGTGAGAACACAGGCTCTCAGCATGTCTCTAGGATTTGGTTCACGCGTTCAGTTTGTCCATCAGTCTGAGGGTGGTACACTGTACTGAATGCTAGTTGAGTTCCCAGAGCTTGTTGTAAATGATCCCAAAATCTAGAGACGAATTGAGTGCCCCGGTCGGATATTATGGTCTTTGGGACTCCATGCAGACAAACTATACGGGAGAGGTAAAGCTTAGCAAGCTTCTGAGTGGAGTAGGTTGTCTTTACGGGAATGAAATGGGCTACCTTGGTTAGTCTATCTGTGATGACCCATATGGCATCATTTCCGTGTTGTGACCGAGGTAGTCCGACGATAAAATCCATTCCAATTTCGTCCCATTTCCACTCAGGTATCCTGTTTGGCTGTAGCAGCCCCGCTGGTTTTTGGTGCTCGGCTTTAATGCGCTGACATGAATCACAACATGCAACGAATGTGGCTATATCCCTCTTCATACCGTGCCACCAAAATCTTTCCTGAATGTCCTTATACATTTTGGTTCCTCCAGGGTGGATTGAATATGGGGCGGTGTGGCATTCGGTTAGAATTTGTTGTTTTAGGCCCTCTATGTTTGGTACGCAAAGTCTGCCCTCGTACCATAATATTCCCTCATCGTCTATGATGAATTCTGAAGCTTTGCCCAGGCTCACTTTTCTCTTTATACCTTCAATGCTGGGATGTCCATGCTGAGCTTTCTTAATCTGTTCCATTAGGGTGGGCTGTATTTCCAAATTTGACACGTTGCCCTCAGTGACCATCACCAAGTTGAGTTTGGTGAACTCCTGCCGAATTTCTGGCCTCAAGTTCTGTAGACTGTCGTTGCCCGAGCTGGGGTTCCGACTAAGAGCATCTGCCACTACATTCGCTTTTCCTGGATGGTAGTGAATGCCGACATCATAATCCTTGACTAATTACAACCAGCGTCGTTGCCGTAAATTGAGTTCTGGTTGCGTGAAAATATATTTAAGGCTTTTATGATCCGTATATATTTCACAACGATTCCCCAGCAAAAAGTGCCACCACTCTTTGAGTGCATGGATGACTGCTGCCAACTCCAAGTCATGAGTAGGATAATTTTCTTCATGCTTTCGTAGTTGCCTGGAAGCATATGCGACAACTTTTCCGTCTTGCATCAATACGCACCCTAGGCCCTTCCGGGATGCGTCACAATACACTTCAAAACTTTTGTGTATGTCTGGCACAACCAAAACTGGTGCTGTTGTTAATTTCCTTTTGAGTTCTTGGAAGCTTTTCTCGCACGCTTCAGTCCATACAAATTTCTTATCCTTCTTGAGTAACTGTGTCATTGGTTTTGCTATGGTGGAGAATCCCTCAATAAACCTTCGGTAATATCCAGCCATTCCTAGGAAACTTCGTACATCTGTTACGTTGGCTGGTGGTTTCCAGCCAAGTACGGCCTTGACTTTTTCTGGGTCTACGGCAACACCTTCTTGGGTCAATACATGGCCTAGAAAACCAACCTGTCTTAACCAAAATTCACACTTGCTGAATTTGGCGTATAATTGATGTTTCCTTAATTTTCCAGTACAATTCTGAGATGTTCAGCATGTTCTTCCGGTGTCTTTGAGTATACCAGAATATCATCAATGAACACCACAACAAATTTGTCCATAAATTTCATAAACACTTTGTTCATGAGGTGGACAAAATATGCGGGGGCGTTTGTCAGTCCAAACGGCATTACTGTAAATTCATACAATCCATATCTGGAGGTAAATGCTGTCTTAGGGATATCTTCTGTTCGTACCTTTAATTGATGATACCCCGATCTTAAATCAATTTTCGAGAAAACCTTGGCTTGTGCGAGCTGGTCAAATAAATCATTTATCCGTGGCATCGGATATTTGTTTTTGATGGTGACCATGTTGAGTGCTCGATAGTCTATACATAATCTCAGTGTCCCATCCTTTTTCTTGGCAAATAATACTGGTGAACCCCAAGGTGAGGAGTTGGCTCGTATAAATCCTTTGTCCAGTAATTCTTTTATTTGCTTCTTTAATTCTACCAACTCGGAGGGTGCCATTCTATAAGGTTTCTTGTAAATGGGGGTGGTGCCAGGTGCTAGTTCAATGCTGAACTCTATTTCCCGGTCTGGTGGCATGCCTGGTAGTTCTTCGGGAAATACGTCAGGAAACTCACACACCACTGGAACTTTTCTTAACTCTGAAATGTCCACCTTGTTCAACTTTGGTTGCCGTGACCTTGGTCTTTCTTGAGCTGCAACTTTTATTGTCTTGCCGTGATGATGAGTGAGAATTACAGTTCGATTGAAGCAGTCGATAAATCCCTTGTTGGTGGTAAACCAGTCCATTCGTAGGATAACTCCAGTCCTTTATTTTCCAACACGATGAGATTCGCCCGAAACTTTAGTCTTTCAAACTCAATAATCACACTTTGGCAGTAACTCTGAGTGATTTGCTTATTCCCGGGGGACTTGATGATCATGGACTTTTCCAAAGGAAGTATCGGAAAACCATGTTGCAAAACAAAACTCTTCGAAATGAACGAGTGAGAAGCTCCAGAATCAAACAAAACCGTGGCAGGTATTGTGTTGATAGGGAACGTACCGAGCACGATATCTGGGGCATTCTGTGCTTCCTCCTTGGTCACATGGTTAAGGTGACCCTTCTTGTGATTGTTATTGGGGTTGAAGTTGTTACGCTTGGGGGCTGGATTATTCCCACCATGGTTCGGCTTGGGGGCCGAGTTCCTTGGTTTTGGGCATTGTTTGGCATAGTGTCCTTCCTCTCCACAAGCATAGCAAGTAACACCTGGGCGATACATAAAGTCCTTGTCCCTTGCATGAAAATGTTTGATTGGGCTTGGAACATTGGTCGTGGATTTGTTTGCTCCATTTCTCTGAAAATCAGTCTTGCTCCGGTTGTTGCGAGCATGAGTCGTCTTGTCCCTTTTGCGCTTGCGAATATCCTCCAGGCTATGGCGCTCATTCTCCAATGTAATAGCCTTGTCAACTAGTGTTTTGAAATCTGGAAAGGTGTGTACGACCAGCTGGCATTTAAGTGCTGGCGCCAGACCGTCCAAAAATTTCTCCATCCTTTTATTTTCAGTCATATGCTCTTCGTTGGCATAACGAGATAATTGAGTAAACTGACTATTGTACTCAATTACTATCATGCTTCTCTGTTTGAGGTCATCAAAATCCCTTTTCTTGATCTTCATAATGCTCCTGGGAATGTGCGCCCCACGAAAACCTTCCTTAAATTCTTCCCAGGTGATGTTATTTTCATTTGGGTGCATGTGTAGAAAATTTTCCCACCATGCTGCAGCTGCTCCAATGAGGTAGTGAGGTGCATAAAGTACCTTCTCACGGTCTAAACATTGTGCAATAATTAATTTCCTTTCAATGTCTCGAAGCCAATCATCGGCCTCAAGCGGCCTATCAGTGTGAGCGAATGTTGGGGGACGTGTCTTCTGTAGTTCAGACAACTTGGAATGCGGCTGGTATGGTTCGCGGTGATTTCCCATATTGAACATGATTCATCATTTCTTTATGCTGCTGTTGGCTTTGTTCATAAAGGCGGCATACTTGAGAAAATGCTGCTTCACTGCCTTGCTGACTTGACTGCCCCTGTGTGAAGTTATTGCTTGTCTGGGTACCATAATTTTCTTCCGGCGGACTTGGCATGGAACGAGTCCAGGGACGAGGCATTTTCCACTCTGGGTATTTATTTTGCAAAACTCATGAGAAAAACTGCGTGGCACAAAGAATAATTTTGCAAAGGCGAATTTTAAAAGACTCCAAGATTTTTTAAGAAAAATACTTGATTGCGCATGGAGAAGGACTGCTCAGTACATATATTACACGCGGGTCGTAATTATACAATACATCACTCAGGATGTGCGTACACATTCCTGACATGTTATTAAGGCTAGTGCACTTCTCCGAGTTCCTACATGATGCGCACACAAACTACTTCTCACCAAACCTATGTACATATAAACATATCATACAAGCTGGCACATTGCATGGCTGCTAGGCGCACTCAGTCGGAGATGGTGAAAACTTCCCTCGGCCTGCCGAGGGTAAGACCCAGTGGTGTAGGAGACTCAACCTCCTCCTCACTAATAGGCTCCAGGCGCGAAGTACTGCGTGGAGGAGTTGGTGCGGGTGCGGCCGATGGTGCAGCTCTGATTGGAGTAGGAGCAATGACTTGGTCAAACTCCTCAGTGGTAGGCAGGCGGCGAGCGGTGGCTTAAATTTCAGGTGCATAGGATGCTGAGGACGAGACGAAAGTCAGCGGCGGTGCCATGTGGAGAAGCTCCCTCCTGTTGGCGGAACAGCCCTGAACTGAGTCCATACGGGCAGCCACAAGGTCATCCACGAGGTTGTCAAAAGCTGCCTCAAGAGCTTTGAGATATTCAACAAGCATCTCAATAGCCTCATCTCTCTCTCCCCTAGGGCAAGCGAATGCGTAGTGACAAGTATATGGCACATGGCATGGGAGGTAGCGGTAGCGACAAGTCTTCATCGTAGGAAGAACATCCCGAAGACGAGCTATCGCCTCACGGGCGGCCATCTGCATGGCATGCCTCTTCGTAGGCATGGCCCTTCCCACAAAACGGAAGTGGCGAGACGCAGAACGCCCTCCCTTGAATTGCACCACGGCCTGGTGCATAGACACGTTGTCGCTGATCTTGTGCTGGTAGAGTGTGAACTCTGGACGAGTCGATGGCCCGATCGTGAGCTTGGTGATGGAGACGAGAAGCTTGATAAACCCCTCAGGCACATTGGCGAACACCCATGACTCGCAGTCGTTGCCAGCCATCTACAAAAGTAGGCAAAAATTCCGAATAGTCAAATCATAAATTTATGATGACCAACAGAAAATAGCTACAATTGCAAAAAGTTGAAAAAGCACTAAAAACGCTAATAAGCGATTAGCGATCACACCTAGTGGCTTCCTACAGTCAGCCTGGCTCTGATACCAAGTTTGTCAAGACCGGTTTTCCAATAAAATATTTATTGAGAAACCGACCCCTTTAACGGACCAGTATAGAAGAATCCCTCTTACTGGTAGACAAATCCTTGATACAGAAATCCAGAAGTACTAAATATAATACAGGGTTGAGCTGAGGCTGCTCAACAATTTATTACAAGCACACCGATATTATACATAAAGGCGGATTTGACACAAGGGATATGGTGGCATAACTACTGACTCGCAATAAAAGTGGTGGTGGATATGTCACAGTGGAGTGGGTGACATGACTCCTAAATCTTACAACTCATCGAGCGCCGGGGTGAGGCTCGATGACTTTTATTCTGGGTAGCGGAAGCGTATATAATACAAGTGACCAATTCCAGGATCGCATGGGACTGACTGGGACTCCTCTAGGCGTCTGACTCGCTATCGAACTCTTCATCCATAAGATCACCTTCGTCAACATCTGGCCAAATCAACAAGCCAGGTGAGTACTATGAAAGTACTCGCAAGACAGTTTGGACATAAGATATAACTAATGCAAACATGATGCACATGAGCAGATTAGTAATGCGCACTCAGATAATAAAATTGCACTGCATGGTAAATAAAAGGAAGTCAGGCGGTAGTCCTCCCGAAATCCCAATCAAATAACTGAAGACCGATCGAGTGTCTGAAGCGACGCCTCGAAAAGGTAAAAATAAATTAACAATGCCGCAGTCGGGCGTTAGGGCGACACCACATAAATGGCTTATATTGGAATGTAAATGACAGTGCGTGCCACAGTCGGACGTCTGGGCGACATCACATAAAGGGCTTATATCAAAAGTAAATAACAAGAGTGCCACAGTCGGACGTCTGAGCGACATCACATAAAGGGCTTATATCAAAAGTAAATAACAAGAGTGCCACAGTCGGACGTCTAAGCGACATCACATAAAGGGCTTATATCAAAAGTAATTAACAAGGGTGCCACAGTCGGACGTCTGAGCGACATCACATAAAGGGCTTATATCAAATGTAAACAACAAGAGTGCCACCGTCGGACGTCTGAGCGACGTCACATAAAGGGCTTATATTTCATTATTCGAATTCAAGTAGCTCATGAATTTAATTCATCTCAAGGACATGCTCATGTACGTAATAATAAACTGGTTAGTCCATCCACAGGAATAACATTCAACCTGATTTATCACTCATGTTTGTTCACCGGGGATTTTTACTGAGACTGACACAGAGACTGACGCTGAGACTGATATGGATACTGATATGAATATGTTGACCAAGGTCCTTGACCATGGACACGATTACTCGGAAAGTTTTGACTCTGCAGAGTTTGTACTTTTAACCACAGCCAACGGATTTCAGTAGTCACAAAGGACTAGTTCCGTTTATGGTATTTTAGGAGAAACACATCTAACCAGTACACACCCATTCCACATTCGGCTGCCAGGCATCACCCTAGGCAACGTTCAAGAAAAACCTTGAGACGGGGAGGCTACAACCTCGCGTAGCATGGGATCAAAGTTATATCGCGCGCTCTAAGGGGTGGCCCCCTCTCGGTCCCAACCGGAAACACCCATGCCCCTGACTGGATGACTGGCTTTAATCCAGGGCCATGGAACCCTCATCATGGCCCCTCTATTTGGTGTGTACAAGGAAAGAGGTTTGCAACTTACTAAACCGTATTCTTTGCAGAAAACATGTGGCAGCACGAAAAGGGAACGAACGGTAACGTGGCTCGGTCCATGTTAACGCCGTAGTTTGACGGTTGACATAAGACTGGCATGCTTCAACAATACCATCTTACCACCTTTCATGTCACCACATGCTCAGGTTAATTCCCATCAAAAGATCGCATCAAGTTTCGAAGCATACTGGTATTTGCCTTGCATGCAATATAACACTCCCTGATGCTCATGTAAACATGCCATGCACTACTGTTCAAGCAAACATGCAAAACACTCATCATATCAAAGGTTCAAACATGCTTGCTTGGTTCCGAGTAGTCGGAGTCTAGCTCGGCGAAGTTCGCGGCTCCGTCACCTCCTCCGGTATCTACGGTATAAAGAAACCGCATACTAACGTAAATACCGTGTGTGGATAAAAGTTATTCCAAAATATTTTTAAATAAATACTATAAAAAACTAGACAAAAATATAAGACTGACAGAAAAAGAATCAACCAAAAAGCATCTTTTTTTAAAAGATATAAGGGTTTTAGTCCAAGGACCAATCTGTGATGAAACAGAAAAGACCCAGGGGTTAGTTTATAAAAACAGAAAACGTTTCGGCTAGAAATACGCCAACCCAGAAGGAAAACGCACTTTGCCCGAAGGCGCTTTCGGAAAACGGTTCGAATAAGAAAGAGAGAGGCTGACGGGGGGTCCCACCCGTCAGGTTCAAACTTCGAACGGAGCTCGCCGGCGCCCGAGGGCTGCGGTGGTCGCCGGTGTTGATCCACGGCGAGGTAGGGGGATCGGAGGGTACCTACGGGTTCAGGGTGTCCTTCTGCGTCGGTGGGTGGTGGACTTGGCCGTCGGCAAGCACCACGTCGACGGCGGCCTTAACTCCGGCGGACGGTGGTTCGGGCGAGGATGATACTTTCCGACGGGAGCTGCAATCTTCAAATTAAGGCGTGGGTTAGAGAAGAGGATGCACTAGAAGGCTACTGGCATGGGTTGAGAGGCGGAGCTGGTCTCACCGGAGCGAATCATGCCGGGGCCCGAGGTGGGTCGGGGCGGCCGGAGTCGGGGAAGAAGACCTCCTCGAGGTCTTCCCAGTGGCTGGGCGTGGTTCTGGCGAGGTGGACTGATGGTGCTTGGTCGAGATCGAGCTCGGGGCCTCCTTTCATAGTCGATCCGAGGCGGTTCCCGTGAACGGGATACGCCGGCGGGCGATTACGGCGAGGCAGGGGTCGGGCAGGAGGTTTAGGTGATTGGGCATCATCGTGATGGTCCACTGGTACCGTTTCTCAGCTGAATCCCGGTCGTACTTGGGCGATATTCCGGCCCTCGACGGAACGGCCTCACTGGCACGTCGGCGGCGGGGAGCGCGCTCCGTGCCTTCCAGTTCACGACGATGGCTCTGCAACACGCACAGGGAAGGGGACGGCCACGCGGAGGCTTCGGGTGGTTTGGGCGGTGCTGGACGGCGCCGTCCCTCGCTGCGCCTCTCTGGCAGCCGCAGCGAGTGCTGCTGCCGCCGCTCCCGGGGGCGATGCTCCCCTGCCAGCTCACCGCCGACGCCCGCAATTGTCCAGGCGACCGTGCGGCCTGGTGGATAAGAAGGAGGAACAGGGAGCAAGGCGCCACTGCAGTTACTGGCGAGATCGACGTGAGGTTCTGAAGAAAACGACACTCACTACTGAAACTGTTCTCTGAAACTCTAAACTTGACAGTAACAGTGCATGCCAGGTGTTCGACAATATGTTTTGGGCACGAGGAAAATTTTTCTGGAGCTGGGACTTGGTGAGGTGACCTCTTGATGCATCTAGAGGCTGCCTGATTTTTCTCAGATTTTTAGGAGAAGAAAACAAATGAATTTCATCAAAAATGACAAATTTGGTCCAGACTTTCAGCAACGAAATTTTGAAAATTTTGAACAGTGGACCAGTGGATCTTCATGGATCTTGGTTAAGGTTTCTAAGGACTAGCCAGGGAAACTTGTTTGGAATCAAAACTCAAAGGAATTCTAGTGGTTCCTTTGTAAATCTCTAGGGGCCAAAATAGGAGACAGAAAAGATTTTTGATTAAAAATAAATGGGAATAAATTCAAGGGGGAGTTAAACTTGCTGGATTTGAAGTTTGACTTGACACACAGTGGGAAGATGGCCTTTGGGAGGGGGATTTCAACTTAGGTCATGCCAAGAGATAATTTTTGAAAGGGGAAGGATCACTCCATAACCCATAGGATTATTTTTAAAAGAAAAGATTTTCAAAAACTTTCCCAAAGGAAAACATTTGTGTTGAGTCAACACAAGATGAAAAACCCTCAAGACCAAGGATCAAGTTTTGGATGAACCCAAAGAAAATACTTGTCATAAAAGAAATTTTTGGAGAAGGAGAGTCCTTTAGAAAAAAAATTTAAATAACCTCCTTCAAATCAAATAAAGAATTTGATAAAACCAAATAAAATTTTTGGGGTGTTACACTGGGCTACAGTTATTACCCTGCTCTCCTCTGAACAACAACGAAAACATCGCTCAAGAAAAACTCTGTAGTGCTCACACCTCAAAAACACAAATACTGCTCAAGCTGCTTGGTCCCAGCTGTCGGCCGCTCTTTGTGCAATTCTCTCATTTATTGACTACATAGGTTGACAATGGTGTGGGACCGTGATGTCAGGAAACCAGGAGGAAGCAAAAAAAATATAGTTGTATATAATAAGGAGGCACTTGCGTACGTGCGACTATGGCCCTGGTGGGTCCCCACTGTCATCCTCTCCAATTAAAGTCATCTCCTCATTCCTCATGTCCGTTGACCATGTTGACAACACAAGACGGCAGTGCCAAGGCAAGCACAACAACTTGAAGGACGATGGAGAGGGCCTCGCGGGCCCTACGGATGGTCTGATACAGCACCGGCTGCTCATTGCGGAAGCCAGGATCATAGGGCCACATGTCCGCGACGGCATTGTTGTTCACTTGTTCACCGGTGCTCGTTGAGGAGACGGAGGTTGCAACATAGGTCCTCCTGTGCTGGTAGCTCTTCCGCCATTAGGGCGTCGAAGTGCGGCCGCACCTGCTCTATGGTGAACACGACATGAACCATCTTGGATAGTGGCGCCAGCTCCTGGTATGAAGCTACATCCATTGTCTGATTGTCGACGCTCAGCTCGGCGAGCTCCCTGGCGAGCTAGCATGTCTGGCTGCTGGACCGACCCGCTGCCAAGCACGAGTCTGACTGCCGTGGCCCACCCAGACCGCCTCCCTCGCCCACGCGCGCTTTCCGCCCGAAACGGTCAGCGCCGCCCGCCCAGCTTCTCGGTGCAGGCGATTGCTGCGCCTTCAAACGACACAAGTGTCGTCCGTCCGTCCGTCTGCCGCCCAGATTTATGATACGCGGTTGCTGAGGCGACTACTCCGGCGCCACACGCCCGTCCCTCTGCCTCCCACCATTGCTATATAAACTGTTGTGCCGGCCATAGCCGCAGTCATCCGCCTCTGTTCCCTTTCTCCTATCCACACCACTACTGCCCACCATGGCTTCCTCACGCTCCAGCGCTCTTCGGGACGGGCGGACAACGGATCACAAGGAGATGGCAGCCATTGCTGCCGACTGGCTGGCCGGCAGGCAGCTGGAGGACGACGACATCCCAATGGATAACATGGTAGTCGATGATCCGGCGCCAACCCCCTCCTCCGCACCATCCTCGCCGGTGCATTGCACCATGACCATCGGCGAGGCCAATGCCCAATACATGGACACGGTGAGGCAGAAGTGTCAGGAGCAGTTCAGGGAGGCGCAGGTCGACGCCGCCTACAAAAACCATCTCCTCCAGGAGCACCTGCAGGCGGAGGAGCAGATTGCCGGGGAGCGGGCGGAGCAGGAGGCGTTGCTCGACTCGTACCGCTCCGCCTGCGAGGGCCGCCTCGAGCGCTGGCGGTAACGCGTGCGGGTGGCGGAGGCTGTGGCCGCCTACAAAGAGGGCGATGAACCGGGGGAGGCGCTCTTTGGCAAGACCGAGGACGAGGCAGAGGACAATGCTAGCTCCGATGAGTCCCCGCTCCGCTGGTGTCGACGAGGCCTTGCTCCGCCGAGGCCCGCGGCGCCAACGAGGAGGCAGAGGACACCGCCGCCTCTGCCGAGGCCCCGCCCCGCCGGCACTGAGGCGGAGGATCTTGCCGACTTTGGCGAGGCCCTACTCCGCCGAGGCCCCACCCCACCAACAACGAGGTAGAGCACATCGTCGGCTCAGCCGAGGCCCCACCCTGCCGGCAACGAGGGGGAGGATTTCCCCCGCTCCACCGAGGCACCGCCCCACCGGCAACGAGACAGAGGACACTGCTGGCTGCGTCGAGGCCCCCCTGCCAACGAGGCCGCGCCACACAGAAAACGAGGAAGAGTGGAACACGGTAGGTCGCTGCCACTTGGGTCCAAGTAAGGCCACCGCTGCTACCCTCCGGTTGAAGCCAAGCTAGGCGGATTGACCATTGATGACCGATTAGCTTCTTGGTGATGATGTGGAGTCAAAGAGCTATGTTGGAGAAGGACGCTGCTTCAGTTACTTAACTGCTGGTGTAGTTGGGTCACAGACACGTGGGCCCAACAGGCATCTGGGCCACATGTTAGTTATGCAACTGCACCTGTAGTTAAGTCACTGAAGCTCAGTCCGCTGGAGAATAAGCTTCTGTTCAGCTCAGCCGGACACAGGTGGGTTGATTCGGTTAATTAATTATACCTCCAGCGCACCCCTTTTTAGTTGAAGAATATATGAAATGTAATAAAATCCGACCGTGTATGAATGAATTTAGTTCGATTAGTTCGAATTCTTGTATCACTGACATTGGATGAACATGCAAAACAATGCGTACTAGGATTATTCCCGGGGTGATCACCTCGTTTGCAGCAGTTTCACATGTATTCCATCCAGTCCTTTTTAGTCTGCAGTCAAAGTATCTCTACTTTGACCAATCTTTTAGAAAAAGTATGAACATTCACAATGTAAAATCAACTAACTTGAAAGAAATCTAATATGCGAAGTAAAAAGGAACAAAGGGAGTACAAGGAGTTTGAGCTGCTTTTTAGCGTTCTTGTACATTGCAATCAAACACACAGGCCTGGCAATTCATAGAGAACATTCAAAACAATCGATGATTATGCATCTCAGCGATTCACATGTCAGAGCCAATATTTACTTCACAACTAAACAATAAAGAAAAATCGATCGATGCTGCTGACAACAAAGGGCGTCCCATTCAAAAATATCAAACGCATGTCTTCTTGCTAACATCAATGAGCAAAATTTGACAAGGTTGTCCATTCCAAAATGTCAAATGCGTGTTGTTTTGCGTACATCAATGAGCAAACTTTGACAAGGTTTTCCCATTCCAAAATATCAAATTCTTACGACTGTGGAATGGGCAGGGTTTGCCATCAGTTCGGACATTGACATGGCACCTCGTGCTAAATAAACCAACTGTTCTTTTTGTGCAGTTCCACCAAAATCAACCAAATTCGCGCGTAGCTTGTATGATTTCGCCTTTATATGTTGCAACGCCTTGAACATGTCGGCACCTCCTTTCTTGTGGTGGAAATGAATGATTCGATGTATTCAACAACATTTTGTGCAGTTCCCATTGAAATCAAGCTGAGCACCCCTGTTTGCACAAATACAAAATAAGTTATTAGTATAAAGCAAACTGTACTATGAATTGACAGTTTAAACAGGCACCTACATGGTCCATGTGGAGCACACCTAAAAAAATGGAACTCACCGGAAAGAATCGTAGAACAACATTGTACTTGCGCATCACAACAAAAAAGATGGAGATCTATCAGTCCTTCTGAGCTGAAGTTAGTTTGGTCTTGTGGGGAGTAATGTAACCATCCTTCAACTGCTCCTTCTAATGAGAAGATAGACAGGGCTTCTTCATCCTGGCATAATCGGAACTAATCACTTCACGTACTCCATATTCTTCTTCAGAGGAGGATGATCCCGTTGTGCAAAGACAAGAGGACAACTAAATGCTAGCATCCCTGTTTGCTCGAAAAAAAGGAAAGGAAATATTTAAAATAGCACAGATGAAGCACTTCTCAAGGACAATACCACTTTCTCATGACAGTATCTAAACAGTAGCACAACACCAATAGAGATGACAAAGCTCAATCATATGGATGAAATCCGTGGGCGAGTAACAACCTTTGCCAGGAGGCTTATTGTGTAGAGCATACAGATAAAGCACTTCTCCGGAACCATCTGTAGTTATCTACTGTGGTTGCCATGCTTACTATATACTCCTAGATTAGTTTAATGTTTCCAACATCTTCTTGTGCATTTCCACTAAAATATATGGTATCTTCAAAGAAGATCCCTGTTTTCCCAAGTAGAGATAATTACGTATTACATTAAGCGTGGCATCAAATCAGTGGCAAAACAATTGCTCGTTCCAGCCATAGCAATAAATTAAGACGCAAAACTATATCATTACTTGTGTCATCACAGTTCTAGTGCTTCATTACAGCACCGGAAGTTGATTTTTGTTTTTCTTCCGCTTGTTCTTCCCCTTCATCACTTGGTTCAATAACAGACAAGCTTCGCCTTCAATGTAAGATTCGGCATGTCAATTAGGGAGCACAAGTATAGCACTAAACAACGACATTAATTTTCTGATTTAAGTGGAAAAATACAGGCCAAAAGTTGTGCAATATCCTTATCTTACCTCAATGGGGTATTACGGTGCACATACAGATTGGAAGTCTTGTCTCCATTTGTGCAGTTCACTAAAATCAAGCAACATTACTGTACAAGTAGCACAACATATGAAAGCACACCGCACAATCATGTGAAAGAAGGCTAGTACTAACCTCTCATGACGCGGAATTCAAACAACTCGCAAGAAGAAGATCTGAACCAAATTTTCCAACACAGATAGGAAGTAAGATCTCCTCTTGTGCAGTTCCACTAAGGTCAAGCAATCAAGCAACATTGTCGGTGTGACATTTTCATTGAACTGCACAAAACACTCTTAAAACAAAAGTGTTTTGTGCAGTGCAACAAAAGGTCACAATAGCAACGAGGTGAAGTAGATAACCCTGTTTACACAAAGGTGCAAAGGAAACAACAAGTGGTCAATAACGGTGGATGACACAGAAGCCAACAAAAAGAAGCATCTAACTTATCTAATTGGGAAATAAAGCAAGACAGTAGTATTTCTCAAACGGTGGCATTGATTCATATTAACAGAGAGATTATATTAACAATAAAATTTGTTAAACATGTAATTTGCTTTTAACTGTGGCATTGCATCAATTTTCCAGTGCATTATTAGAGGGTGTTTTTTTTACAGGGACTTTTTGGTGTAGGGACTAAAAAAGTCCCTTTCAGTCCCATCTAAACCAAACATGAGGGACTTTTAGGGACTAAAAGTGGGCATTTGGGACTAAAGAAAGAAGACCCCGAGGGAGAGTCTTTTTGGGACTTTTTCCAACAGTTGCCCCTGCCCCACATCACACCTTATCTCTATTAGTTCATTACTAGGGGTAACATGGTCTTTTATCATGTCATTTAATAACCTCTAGTCCATGTATAGTCCTTGGAACCAAGCAGGTAGGGACTAGGGACTTTTTAGTTGGGACTAAAAAAAGTCCTAGGACTTTTTAACCAAACAGGGCCTTAGATTAACAACAGCTAAAGAGTTGCACGGGACAATGGACTCACCATCACCATGTGCATCTACCGATGTATGAAGGCGTGATGCACAGTCTGTTGCAACAAAGAACAAACAACCAAGGAGCATATTTGTGTTGGTCCCTGTTTTGTTATCTTTAGACACCTTTCCCTACGTGAGCGCAGCAAATCTAGTCCTGCTGAAACTCTACGACCTTGTCCCCCAAAACAAAAAGATCAGTTCGTTACATATGTGCATATTGCGTTTGTCATTGTTTTCCCTTTTCGACCAACGTAGGTGCTGGATAGCCAGTCTGTACTAGTACTTTTTGTAGGATCGAAAGTATGTCTAGAGGGGGGTGATTAGACTACTTGACCAAATAAAAATCTAGCCTTTTCCCAATTTGAAGTCTTGGCAGATTTTAGCAACTTAGCACTTGTCAAGTAAACAACCTACACATGCAAGTCTAAGAGTATAGCAGCGGAATGTAAAACATTGCACATTGTCGGTGGGAACGACACCTACGGGATCACTGGAATCCCTTCTACGGTCGGCGTGCGCGGGGTTGTGAGAAGAGCAGGTTTAGGAGCTAGCACAAAGATCGTTTACCCAGGTTCGGGCTGCGAAGATGCGTAATACCCTAGTCCTATTTTGGTGGATGTATTGAGTGTTCTTGAGCTCTCGAACTAGCTATGGTGGTTGCGTGCTTCCAAAGAGCTGAATCCCTCTCCAGTATGCCTCGGGCCTGCTTTTATAGGCAAAAAGGGGTTGCCACAATGGCACATAGGAGGTGGAAAGGCCTACAGTGCGTGAGCCTATCGCCCGGCATTACGGGACAAAGCGCATTAAAAGCGCTACTTAGGTGTCCATTAGCTTTAACGTGGACGGGAACGAGGCCTGTCCCGTCCGTCGCCGCTCCGCCTCGCTTCGACACGCGCCCAAGCCAGCGATGCCTGCAGCGCCATGTAGGCAGGCTGACTGCTGAGGTGGCGCAGTGGCAGGGTCTTCACGAAGACCTGCATGCCACCGCGCAGGTGCTTGTGAGTTGGTCTAGAAGCCGCATGTTGCCACGCAGGTGCCTGCCCAGCTGGTTGGGCTGGCAGCTGCATGCGAACGGCAACGGAGTCTTGGCTGGTGCAGGTCTGGCAGTGGCCCCGCTGATGCCCTCGAAAAGGGTTTTGCCGGGGGCCCGGCAAGGGTCTTGCCGCGGCATCGCAGTCGTCCCCGGCAAGGCGCTTGCCGAGGGTCTTGTGGATTTCCTCGGCTAGGATCCCGCCGAGGGCCGTCGTCGTCTGATCCTCATCTGATCTTGTGTGTTTATGATCTTGACAAAGATCTGCATGCCACCACGGAGGTGCCTCCCGAGCCCTGGTTCCAATGTAGTTGTTGACGGCGTTCGGAACCCTTGGGCTCAAGGGTGGCTCGCTCCGCTGGCATCGGGCAGGCTGCCCCGGCAAGGCTCTTGTCGGGGCTGTGGAGGCTGCCTTGGCAAGGATCTTGCCAAGGGAGTCTACCTCTCCCTCATGCCCTCTTGTGTTCCTGGTCTTGGCGTTGTCTTAGTTGTCTTGTGCTTCGGCTTCTCTCCGGCTTGCCTCCTCTGCTCTGTTAAGTGTGGCCGTGGCACGTGGCTCTCACTGCCCGTGCACAAGTAAAGGGGTCAAAAGGAGAGCCCCTACTTTTGTACATCGACAGGAGCCCCCGGGCCTGGGCCACACATAAGCGCGACGCGTTGTTGGGCCAGGCCCAAAACGGTGCGCGGGCAGGTGGGGCGGATTTTACCGCAGTAACTGTTTCGTCCGATGTGCTTCCCCACGACCTGCGTTGAACGCGCGACGTGGAGGATCGTGCGTGACAGGGGTGTCATGCATGGGGCGGTTCCCGCACGCATGCGCCACATCGCAGTTAATGGGAAAAGAGGCGGCCCATGCCTTCCCTGTAAAAAGGAATAACCGTGGGCGCGCTGCTCATTTACCCTCCGTGCTTTCCCCAATCTCGGAACCGCCGTCCCCTTCTCCTTCCATCGCAAGCTTTCGCCTTTGCTCGCCGCCGCCGCATCTCCACTATCCTCCATTCCTCGCTTCTTGCAGCCGCCATGGCACCCAAGACCAGCAGAGGCAAGGGAGTGGCCAAGGACGCCGGGGAGAAGGAGCCGCCGGAGAGTGAGTTGGCGCTGCGGCGGACGCAGCGCGCCTACTTCCCGTTGACGGTCGACGCGTTCGAACTCCGGAACTACTTCAAGCACCTGTGGGGGTGCAAGACGGGAAGCAAGACGACGGCGCATCCGGCCACGCGCGTCATCCCTGCCGCCTTCGCCGAAGTGGGCCCGGATTGGTACCCATTCTTCGTCGACTACTTTTCTTGCGGCCTTTGCCCCCCCCCCTTATCTGATTTCTTTAGCGACATCATGCACACCTATGGATTCCACCTTCTGGATTTTACTCCGAATGCTGTGGCGTGCATGGCCCTTTTCGCTCATCTCTGTGAGGACTTCGCCGGAGTGCATCCGAACAGGGCGCTCTTCCGCCACTACTTCTTCCCTCGTATCCAAAAGGGGGGCGCCATTTCCGGTTGTGTCGCCTGGATCCCAAGGACCCAGGAGAAGAGGACATATCCAAATGGCGCCCAGAAGGAGAGGTGGGAGGAGTGGCGGGGCCGGTGGTGCTAGATTGAAGAGAAGGATCTGCCAGATTTTTGCCGGGTCTGCCATGCACCGCTGGTCCGCAGGAGCGACTGGAGTAATGTCGACGTCAACGACGAGAAGCTCACCGTCGCCATCACCAGGATTCTTCGTCTCACCGAGGCCGGGCTCACCTTTGAGATGATCGGGGCGGATTTCATCTGCCGCCGAATCGCTCCGCTGCACAACAAGGGGAGGCCGGTCTGGCACTTCACGAACGCTTCCGACATCATGAGGCTCCACCCCGGCTTGGACCACAACCTCACGGTGATGGGGCACGCCCACTTCTGCCAGCGGCTCCTCCAGCTCGACGTGAACCGCGACGGCGAGGTCGAGCGGTCCGGCAAGGCCGTGAAGGCCGCCGCGAAGGCCGGCAAGGCCACGAGGGGGCCCTTGTTTAAGTTGCCGGCGAGGGTGGTCCCGCTGAACAACAACTCGCGTCGAAACGACATCATCGCCATGATGTCGGAGTTCAACGCGCACGGCCTCGTCCCGACTTGGGTCGAGCCGCCGGAGGATCAGGTGCAGGAGTTTTTTGACACCTTGGAGGAGAAGTACGTCAGCGCTGAGCCGCAGCTCGTCCAGGACACCACCTAGACGGAGCTGGACTACATCGCCGCCAGGGCAGTGGAGGTGGAGCTTGCCAGGGAGGCTGGGAGCACCGGCGGCATGGAGGACAAGGCTGCGGCGGAGGCGCAGGAAAAGGAGCTCGCCCAGTGGGCGGAGTCCGCTGGGGAAGCCAGCAGCGCCGGCACCGGGGCCCCGCTTGTCGAAGATGTGGTCTCCGAGTCGTCGTCGGAGGAGGCCGAGGCGGTCGACCCTCCGGTCTTGGGAAGAGGGCAAGTCCTGCGGCGAGCCCCCTCTGGCGAGCCGGTCCGGCACGGCAGGGCCGCGCAACTGTGGCAAGCCTAGGAGACGTCCGCGCGCCAGACAAGGGCCGCGGCGGCGAAGAAAGTGGTGAAGGCCGCGGTGGCGAAGAAGAAAGCATCTACCTCTTCTTCATCCAAGCGCGTCCAGACTCTGCCTTCTTCCCCTCCTTCGGTAGACATCGACGCGGAGGTCGTCTTTTACTTCGGGTCCCTCAGCCCAAGGAGGAAGAGGAAGGCAGCAAAAGAGGAGGTGGTGGACGAGTAAGTATATTGTCCCTTTCTGTCATCTCCGTCCCCTCAGACTGTGCCACTTCTCTTGATTCGCTTTCATCTTTGCAGGGATGCGGAGACACTGGCCCAGAGGGTGAAGAGGGCCAGGGCTTCGGCGAGCGGCCAGTCCCCGGCCGGCGCTTCCGGTACACCGCTGGTGGTGTTGAGCAGCCCGGACAGCAGCCCCCGGCACAGCCCCCTGCGTAAGTTCATCACTCGCCCTTTGTCAACATGTGTTGGGGGCACGATCACTTGGTGCTGACCTTGCCGTGATTGCAGGAGGAGGACAACAGCAGGAGGAGCCACAGAGGGCTGCCCCCCAACACGCCGCCCCCATCGACCACGCCGCCCCGAGGGGCGTCCCCGGCAAGGGCGCCAAGCACCAAGCCCATGCACATGGAGGAGGAGGAGGCGAACTCGGGCACTGGTGGCTTTGCCTCGGCGCCAAATGTTGGCGGGCAGGGGACCTCTGCTTCCCAGCCCAGCACGGGTAAGCTACTCGCCTTCCGCCCCTGTTTGCTTTTTCTTCTTGAATCTTGGTCTTGGCTTCGCCTCATCTCCTTCTCGATATCCAGATCCCCCCTCGGCGGACCCAGAGGACATAGACACCGTCATCGAGGATGTCGCCAAGGCTGCCGAGGCGGAGGCCGAGAAGATCGCCGCCGAGGAGGCCGCCAAGGGTGCTGCTAAGGATGCCGCCAAGGGGTTTGCCGGGGAAGCTGGCAAGCCTGCTACCGAGGAGGAGGTGGTTGATTACCAGCCTTCCTCCTCCGCTGCCTCTGGCTCCGGCAGGTATCTGAAGGTGAGCGACGACCTTTTCGTCCACCTCCCAGGGACGTCGAGCTCCAGGGCGCCCATTGAGGGAGAGGTGTTCGACGAGGAGGTGCTTTCCGCCGCCGGGCTCGAAGTTGTTGACGAGCCGAGCTCCGGCGGCGACGGTTCTCGGGTGGAGCGGCTTCTCCAGGCCATGGACGCCAACTTCCAGAAGCTCCAAGCGCTCCATCGCGCCCGCCTGGACAAGACCAAGTCCAGGATGGCAACGGTGGACAAGGCGGAGGCGGACCTCAAGGGGCGCGTCGCCGAGACGCAAACTTGGTTCCGCCAAGCTTGTGAGGAGCTGAAGGCCGCCCAAGGCGAGCTGGCCAAGCATGATGTGGAGCTCACCATGAAGTAGGCCGACATCAAGAAGGCCCAGGAGACGGCGAAGAACTTGGCCGCCGCGGCCGAGGCCGCTCGACCCCAGCACCAGGCCGTGTTGGACTCCCAGGAGGAGGACCTTGCCGTGCATGAGGAGAAGCTTGCCGCAACGCTCCGCAGCAAGGACGAGGAGGTGGAGAAGCTCGTCGTGCAGCGGACCCATGAGCTGGAGCAGAGGCACAAGGAGGCACTCGATGCCCAGGCTCGGGTTCACGCCGACAGGGTGAAGGAGCTGGAGGTGGAGCGGGACGAGCTGAAGGACCAGGCCCTGAAGCTGTCCAAGGAGGAGGATACGCTCAACGGTGCCCTGACGGAGGCGCAGGGCGCGGCCGTCAGTAGGGCCGGGCAGCTTTCCGAGGCCAGCAACTCCATCAAAGAACTCAACCTGAAGCTGGAGAGTCTCGAGGGAATGCTGTCGGAGGCCCAGGCCCGGGAGGGGACCCTGGCCAAGGACCTGGAGGCCGAGAAGCAGCAGCGGAAGAACAAAGTCGCCAACCACAGGGATTTTGTGGATGGGGAGAATCGCTGGATCGGCCGCCTCGAGGACGTCGCCGGCAGGATCACCATGCAGCTGGCCACCATGGGGATGACAAATGTGAGCTATGCTCCGGATCGCAACACGACTCCGAAGCCAGGCTGGCCCTGTTCTTCGAGGGTGTTCTTGGAGCCCTGGAGCATTTCCGCTCCACCAGGGCGACTTTCCTGGCCAGTGAGGCCCGGAGGCTTTGCCGGGGTGCCATGACCAAGGTTCTCACCAAGGTGGCATACTGGAATCCCAACCTCGACTTCGATGCTGCGCTGGAGAGGTTGCCGGAGGGTGTGGACCTTGCGCCGCTAAGGGAGCGTATCGAGCCCGTCATCAGCGGCGTCGCTGGAATCCAGAGGATAGAGGGCCAGCATCGGGACTAGGCATCCCGCTTCTTATTGTCGCTGCAGGTTCAGGACCAAGACAATTTCTATCTTTAGTTAGAACCGCAGCAACAATTGATGTAATATAACTCTGCAGTACTCTTGAATCAGTGCATGTTATTTTCCTATTCAATCTCTCTCTGTATGTCCACCCTACATTAATCGGGTAGGCTTGCCGGCGTGTAACCCAGGGCGTGGCGCCTCGAGGACGGATCCTCAATAGCCTGCCGGGTGTGCTTGCTGCCAGGCAAACCACCTTACCACTCTCAACGCGGCCGCTCAAACTGTCGAGCTTGACTAGAGTCAGAATCGAGAGCGTTGCCAATTGCGGAAGGCTACCGTGCCGCTCTCGACGTGGCCGCTTAAACTGTTGAGCGAAACAGAGTAAGGGCGTTGCCAATAGCGGAATGGCCCCATTGCATGCATGTTTTCCATACAAAGAACGAGATCTCCGAGGGGAATAAACTTATATAAAAAAGGAAATATTTAAAGTTCGGCATGACTTAGCTTTCCTGTCGCCGCACTGGCGCCCTTCGCGCTTGCAAGCGGCGTCGTTCTCCTGGCCATCTTCTTCTCTAGAAGTCATGGCCACGAGGAACTGCTAAGCTAGCTACTAAACCAGATTCTCACAACTGCGCCCCCTACCTGGCGCGCCAAAGATGTCGGTGGGAACGACACCTATGGGATCACTGGAATCCCTTCTACGGTCGGCGGGCGCGGGGTTGTGAGAAGAGCAGGTTTAGGAGCTAGCAGAAAGATTGTTTAACCTGGTTCGGTCCGCGAAGATGCGTAATACCCTAGCCCTGCTTTGGTGGATGTATTGAGTGTTGTTGACCTCTCAAACTAGCTATGGTGGCTGCGTGGTTCCAAAGAGCCGAATTCCTCTCCAGTATGCCTCGGCCCTCCTTTTATAGGCAAAAAGGGGTTTCCACAGTGGCACACATGAGGTGGAAAGGCCTACAGTGCGCGAGCCTATCGCCCGGCATTATGGGACAAAGCGCATTAAATGTGCTACTTAGGTGTCCATTAGCTTTATCGGGGACGAGAACGAGGCCCGTCCCGTCCGTCGCCGCTCCGCCTCGCTTTGACACGCGCCCAGGCCAGCGATGCCTGCAGCACCATGTAGGCAGGCAGACTGCTGAGGTGGCGCGGTGGCAGGGTCTTCACGAAGACCTGCATGCCACCACGCAGGTGCTTGCTGAGTTGGTCTGGAAGCCGCATGTTGCCACGCAGGTGCCTGCCCAGCTGGTTGGGCTGGCAGCTGCATGCGAACGGCGGCGGAGTCTTGGCTAGTGCGGGCCTGGCAGTGGCCCCGCTGATGCCCTCGGCAAGGGTCTTGCCGCGGTGTCGCAGTCGTCCCCGGCAAGGCGCTTGCCGGGGGTCTTGTGGATTTCCTCGGCTAGGATCCCGCCGAGGGTCGTCATCTTCTGATCCTCATCTGATCTTGTGTGTTTATGATCTTGAGAAAGATCTGCATGCCACCACGGAGGTGCCTCCCGAGCCATGGTTCCAATGTAGTTGTTGACGGCGTTCGGAACCCTTGGGCTCAACGGTGGCTCCCTCCGCTGGCATCGGGCAGGCTGCCCCGACAAGGCTCTTGCGGGGGCTGCGGAGGCTGCCTCGGCAAGGATCTTGCCGAGGGAGTCTACCTCGCCCTCTTGCCCTCTTGTGTTCCTCGTCTTGGTGTTGTCTTAGTTGTCTTGTGCTTCGGCTTCTCTCCGGCTTCCCTCCTCTGCTCTGTTAAGTGTGGCCGTGGCACGTGGCTCTAACTGCCCGTGCACAAGTAAAGGGGTCAAAAGGAGAACCCCTACTTTTGTACACCGACACACATGAAGGTAAAGGGAGGAGTTTGGAGGGAGCAAACGCAATGTTGACACGGAGATTTTTGGCGTGGTTCCGATAGGTGGTGCTATATCCACGTTGGTGGAGACCTCAACCCACGAAGGGTAACAGTTGCGTGAGTCCACGGAGGGCTCCACCCACGAAGGGTCCACGAAGAAGCAACCTTGTCTATCCCACCATGGCCATCGCCCACGAAGGACTTGCCTCACTAGGGAGATCTTCACGAAGTAGGCGATCTCCTTGCCCATACAAACTCCTTGGTTCAACTCCACAATCTTGACGGAGGCTCCCAAGTGACACCTAACCAATCTAGGAGACACCACTCTCCAAAAGGTAATAGATGGTGTGTTGATGATGAACTCCTTGCTCTTGTGCTTGAAATGATAGTCTACCCAACACTCAACTCTCTCTCACAGATTTGGATTTGGTGGAAAGATGATTTGAGTGGAAAGCAACTTGGAGAAGGCTAGAGATCAAGATTCATATGGTTGGAATGGAATATCTTGGCCTCAACACATGAGTAGGTGGTTCTCTCTCAGAAAATGTATGTTGGAAGTGTAGGCATGTTCTGATGGCTCTCTGCACGAACGAAGAGTGGGTGGAGGGGTATATATAGTCGTCACACAAAATCAAACCGTTACACACAAATCACCAAACTCGGTGGGACCGAATAATGAAACTCGGTTGGACCGATTTAGTTCAAAATGTGAATGTTAGGATTTTTGGTGGGACCGACATGTCAACTTGGTGGGACCGATTTTATTATTGTTAGGGCATAACATAATCTCGGTGAGACCGATTATACTAACTCGGTGGGACCGATTTTTGTAATAAGCTAACCAGAGAGTTGGTCAGGCAAACTCGGTGGGACCGATTCGCTCATATCGGTGAGACCGAAACATTACGAAAGGGAAACAGAGAGTTTGCATTGCGAACTCGGTGGGACCACTCGCTCATCTCGGTTGGACCGAAACGTTAGGAATGGAAACAGAGAGTTTGCAATCCCATCTCGGTGAGACCGATATCCCTATCGGTGAGACCGAAGTGACTAGGGTTTTGTGGCAGTGGCTATGTCAACTTAACTCGGTGGCGCCGGATAGAAAGTTTCGGTGCGGCCAAGTTTGACTTTTGGTTTGGGACATATGTGGATATGAGAAAGTGGTTGAGGGTTTTGGAGCATATCACTAAGCACTTTGAGCAAATAACCCATTAAGCAACACCTAATCCCCTTTTAATAGTATTGGCTTTTCCTATGGACTCAATGTGATCTTGGATCACTAAAAGTAAAGTGTAGAGTCTTGAGCTTCTGAGCTTGAGCCAATCTTTTGTCCTTAGCATTTGAGGGGTCCACAGTTCTAATCCATGCCATGCCAATCATTGAGCTTTCCTGAAATATTTATCTTGAAATAGCATTAGCTCAATGAGCTATATGTTGTTAATAATTACCAAAACCACCCAGGGATAGTTGCACTTTCACTTTCCCCCCTTCCTTTTCTCTTTGAACCACGTCCTAGATTCATGCTATACAACTTTCCCCACAACTTTCCCCCTTCCTTTCCTCTTTGAACCGCGTCCTAGATTCATGCTATACAACTTTCCCCACTACTTTCCCCCTTCCTTTCCTTTTCGAACGACGTCCTAAATTCATGCTA
>NC_057802.1:306848013-306874000 GCF_018294505.1 Triticum aestivum | reverse complement strand
TTCCTTTCCTTTTTGAACCACGTCCTAGATTCATGCTATACAACTTTCCCCACTACTTCCCCCCATTCCTTTCCTCTTTGAACCACGTCCTAGATTCTTGCTATACAACTTTCCCCACAACTTTCCTGTTTGATCCAACACCAAGATTCGAGTGCAGAAGCAGAAAAGGCCCACATGCAGCTAGAGCAATGCATGTGGAATAAGTAAATTATACCTTAAGGTTCTTGGGATGTGGTTCGTTGGGCGATCGGAGGCCGTTCTTCCCACACTATGTACGGCGGCGAGGAAGAAGGGGTCGGAGGCCCTCCCGCGCCGCCGCTGGGTGAAAGAGAACAGCTGCGCCGGTGGTGGATTCCCTCCCTCACCGATGGCGACAGTGTTAAGCCTCCTTCCCTTCCCGGCAGACGGATCCTGCCGGCTCTTTGGCCTGCAGTGAGGGGAGAGAGAGAGAGAGGCCAACAAAGTCTTGTTTACATCTGGAGAGGGTGAGAGAGTGTGAAGAGAGCAACTACAAGCGCTGAGGCTCCATCGTGTATATATATAGTGGAGAGAGAGTGTGAAGAGTGCAAACCCTAGAAAACAAGCGCCGAGGCCGAGATCGTATAGCTCCATATCCATCCATTTTGACCAGTCAAAGAATCCTCCTAGCACTGCCCCAGATCATTTTCTCTCTCTATCATGCGGGGCCTACATGTCATTGGGTGGAAGAAAGAAGTCGAACAAAAACAAAATTATGCTCAGGTGTGGTTATCGAACCTGAGACCTCAAGTTTGATGAGCGAACAGGCTAACCAGCTACAGTACCCTCACATTATGTTTAACGAGAGGAAAGTAACATTTTATACATTCCTGCATTCGTGTGACAAGCATGCCGTGTTTTTTTTGCGTGGGAGTCATTGATATTTAAATCATAATCGTGTCATGTGGCTTTGGTGGTAAGGTCTTTTGGGATTTAAAGCAGTGTTGGTAGTATAGAAATAATGCAGCCTTAGTCACCTTACCTCTCTCCACATAGTACGTTGGGTCCCACCAGTTAGAGGGTGAAATAAGTAAAATTAAAAGCGCCAGCGGTGTATCTTACCTCACACATCTCGCTACTGCTCGTGAACACTATCCAATGATCCCTCTGTTCGCTCACGTACAATTTTAAGTGAATCCTTATTATAACATGCACACAATTTTGGGCACTTGTATTCGACCTAAGTCAGTGTGCCACCGTATCTCGTACTACTCCCTCCGTATAGGTGTAATAAGTCACGTTAGAAGGTGCAGCGAGACCAAGGTGCAAGTAGATTGGAGGAGAAGGAGAAACTTAACCAGTCCTTCCTCCAATCAAAGCCCTGATTTCTGTCTCTAAACGCAACAATTAATCACAACAACTAAGAGATGCCGTTTTAGCTACCATGCAGGGCCACGTATTAACTCGCATGCAAGCCGACTTTGATTTCTTGACTGGTCAACGCGTAGTTGCACTCCATGCATTGGGTTTCCGAGGGAGATAACAAGGCAGAGTAAGGAGCATTTGGTTACATTGCTAGGCTGGTCATAGTGGTGAGTAACTTGGACTAGTAACATGCATATGGATGATAACATGCAAGTCTTCATTAATTGAGATATAGACTCATTTTACCTCGGCGTGTGTGTGTGTGTGTTTAACAGCATGTGTGTGTTAGAGAGAGCGACACATTGACCTACTCCTACAGAGAGATGGTCTGTAGTGTACGATTTAGCCGCGAGAGTCGTTGCATCCTCTCGTTTCCGGGCATCCGGTCGGGACAGGCGGACAGCTTCCACGCCCGCTCCTGACCAACCTGGCCCACCCAAAGCCCCTCCATCGCCCGCGCACGCTTCCCACCTGAAACGGTCAGCGCTGCTCCAAAGAATCGGTGCCGCATTCATGACCGGGCAGAGCGGACGCGACCTCTCACTGGCGCCTGCGTTGAAGGGAGAAGCGGATTCAAGAGTGATGGTTGCTTCGTCCGTCCAACTTACTGCTGGGTCTATGTGATTTGATGGCTCATTGGTCATTATTACTAAGGTGGTACGTCTGTTGGATGTCCCACGCTTTTGGCAAAAGGAGGTACTACTAGATTACAATTTTCTCCATTCTTACAGCGGAGAAGTGCGAAAGCAGTTAAAACACGCAGGCTCAGTGATTACATGGCCCATCTCACATTATCACCATATTTTCTGGACACCGTGCGACACCTAACTCTTTACATTGTACTATACTAGTATAGTACGTACTGTAATTTCTCAGTGAGATAAATTTGTACAATGCTATGAAGCTTCCAGCTTCTGTTTCATGTATCTTGCGTCCAACGTTGCCCGTTGCATCATTTCATCAAATACAAAGGAGACTAACATGCATGCTATTGCATCTCAATGATTGACAGATCATAGCCAATATGTACTCCCTCCTTTCCAAAATAAGTGTCTCAACTTTATGCAAACTTTAGTACAAAGTTGTACTACTACTAAAGTTGACACTTACTTTGGAACAGAGACAACTAAAGAAAAAATGATCCATGCAGTCCCTAGCCCTTGAACCGTAAACCCTAACCAGGCTTTAATTTCCTGGCAACGTTGGAGCTTCTGAAGAAATGAAGTTTGCAACCCTTTGACCATCGGATCATTTTGTGCAGTTTCACCAAGATCAAGATGAGCATCCCTGTGGCAAAGAAATTGAAGAAGCGTGATTAGAATAAGATTACTGGGACTAGTTGATGAGACATAAACTCATCACAAGTACAGTGCATAGAAGCCAGTAGAGGTATGTGGGGGGAAAGAAGTAGAGAAATATCCACACGGAGTGATGTGGGCAGCTGGAGTAGTGGTGCAAGCCGGCTGTAAAGGAAGTTGTACCTGAGGGATGTCGGGACATAGCTCAACCTAGAGGAGGGCGGCGGGAGGCGGCAACTGCCCACGTCGCGGCAGTGAGCAAGGGACGAAGGAAACCTCACTGGCTTTGTGAGAGAGAACAGCGGGGACCCCTGATCGGGACGTGCCGACAGTGGGTTTTTGCCGTCGGAGACGGCGACCGCATCTACACTAAGCATCCATCCCTTCCCTCGGCGGGGCGTGATCCGCCGGGATGTTAGAGATGTGGCCACAGTCGTTTTGTGCGAGAGAATGTGAATAGAGCAACCCCAACAAGAAACCGTGTAGGCTCGTCCTGGCTATGTATATAGTGGAGCGGTTTCCTTTTCTCTCCATATGAACCTATTTATATTGTGTATGTGCCACTGAAGAAAAAAACTTTATTTATAAATGACGCGGCACCGTTCATGCGTGGTTCCCGACCCTCCATTATTTATAAGTGAGTAACTACTACTAGATGCGTCAAATTATCACTTGGGCTGCATCATCTTCCAGAAATGAGCTCCACCATGTCACGTGTGTGGTTAGGGAAGACGCAAAAGACGCAAAGATTGCTACTAGTACACTACGTGCGTGGGTGCGTGCACCTCTTCTCTTCGAGCATGGTTATTAAAAGTACAGCCCACTATTGTACTACCACGCGGTTATTATATATGGGCAAAGAGTATAGGCAGTAATAATGACTAATAAGCCGTGAAATCACGAGGCCCACCTTTCTCTATGTTTGACCGAGGAAGCAGCCATCATTTCACTCCTCATTGAATATCCATCCGCTGCTACCTCTGCGAATAAATAAAAATCCGCTTCTACCTCCGTAGCATGGTTAATAATATAGCCATGTCAATCACGACGTAGAAATATCATTCACTGATACAATAGGGCTGGATCTAAGGCTGGTGATTTTTTTTACTTTCTCTCTTTCTCTTTTTGTCTCATTTACTTATTTTACATAGGAGCACGTGTAGAGGATGGCTATTCCTTTCGATGGGACTTCTTCATGGGGTTTAAGACTAAGGCTGGTCATAGTGGGGAGTAACTTAGACTAGTAACATGCTTTTGTTACTAGTCCATGTTACTACCTTCATAATGGGTAGTAACATATAGATGGTAACATACAAACCTTCATTAATTGAGACATAGACTCATTTTACCTTGGGGTGTGTTATGTTACAGTAACATATTATGTTACCACAAGCATCTCTTCCCTCATTAACTCCATGCCACATAAGCAAATTTGTCTTGGGATGTGTCATGTTACTACATAAGTTACTCCCACTATGACTAGCCTAAGCAGCTCCGAATTATGCCCATTGCGCACCACTCTGAATCGTGCCATCTATGATAGGGAGTAGTCCCATTGCAACAATGAGGTCCACTAGGTCTAACACGTCCTATAAGAAGAGACTATCATGCAAAACATGCATCTTGTTGCCTTCTTCCTCGTAAAGTACGTACCACTGGTACGTACTACTAGTACTACTACTACTCGTTCTCCTACAAACCTTGCGCTTGGCATCTCCAAAATATTAACCTTGCGATTGGCTCTTCGCCTCTACGGGAAGTCAAGCATTAATGGTACTGCAGTATATATTGTTCTGGCTATATGAGACCGAATGAGTTGCTGCACGTCCACCACGTGGGCGAGGGAGAGTGCGTACTATTACGTCTGTTTCAATATTGACTACATACGGAGCAAAATCAGTGAATCTACACTCTAAAATACGTCTATATACATCAATGTTTGGAGTATGCAATAGTAGTTCATATTGAAATCTGCTAAAGGACATATATTCCAAACAATATGATAATCTCTCTAACCAAGGTAGGGGCGAGGAGTAAACAGAGGGAGTAGTAAAATTTTCTCCTTGTCCTGCGAGCCACCGCCTGCGTGGGCAAGGGAGCGGGTGTAAGGCGTAGTAAGAAAGCTTCACCTCGTCCTGCGAGCCACCGCGCCCATGGGCGGGTGAGCCGGCGTACTAAGCAAGCTTCTCCTCGTTCTGCGAGTTGACGGGACACATCAAAAGTAATACGCACAGAGCATCCCGAGTGTATAGAGCATTGCCTCTAAGGTAGGCCCCACATGGTTTGCTCTTTTTTAACATAACGCGTCAAGTTGCAATTTGTTTGTTCACCCATGGTAGACGATCCTCCATCAAGTGGACAACCAGTACACATGTCAAATTACCACGTGGGCTGCCTTTTCATACAGAAATGAGCTCCACTGTGTACCCGCGCGGGTGTGGTTGGGAAAGAGACGGGAGTACGTGCGCCGTGTGTGCACCTCTTCTCTTCGTGCACGTCCCCCACCTACATGGGTGTGTGTGAGAGATACAAACCTAGACAGATGGCGTGTGCGTTCGTGAGTGTTTTTTGTTTGGGGGGGTGATTTCGTGAATGTATTTGTGGGAATATGTGTTGATGACATCTCAAACAAAAATTTGACACATGCAATGTGTGTGAAATAGAGGCCTATCGATTTCATATATAGAGGGGGCGATCCACGAGAAGAGAGGGAGGGGTCATAGATATCGATAGAGTCGAAGAGAGGATCAAGTGGGTGGGTGCGAGATCGATGATGAGAGCCATCAAAATTGTGTGTGTGTGAGTCAAAGATATAGGGCGACTGACCTACCGGAACGTCAGAGGGCACAGGGCAAGTTTGTGTGTGGCAGGGAGACATGACTAGAGCGCTCGATGTATCGGTGTGTGTGGGGGGAGGAGGGGGGAGGTAGAGGCCTAACTAGAGAGGTAGAACGACTCGTATATGTGTTGAGAAGGAGAGACCCAGATATGTCTTGAGGGAGATCAGTCGACATCCACACATAACTTAAGGACTGGAAATAGGTTGGGACACAGAGAGAGAGAGAGAGAGGAGAGAGAGAGGGGGAGGGAGAGGGTAGATTGCTGGATGGGTGATGGAGTTGCTTCTCGAAATGGTGGGAGAGGCCTACTAGACAAACTGAGGGTAGAACTGCATTATTATCAATAGGAGTGGGGATGTGTTTCTGTGTGTGCCTGTGCGTGATACATGTGTCGGGACGAATGCATGGATGATGAAGGGGAACCATGTGTTTGGTAAGAAAATCTAACTAGATCGGTAGATCAATTGTTGTTTGTCGGAGGAAGGGAGAGACATAACTAATGAGGTAGATCGATCGACAGGTGGGGAAAAATGAGTTATAAGGACCTAGCTAGCTATATGTATAGTGGGAGATCGGTCGGTGTACATCCATTTGTTAGAGGCAAATAAGGCCCAGCGAGACGGATAGACAGAGAGAATGGAGCTAGGAGGTGGTGCGAGATGCCGAGCTACTAGCTAGATAGGGGGAGGAGTGTGCGATTGTGAGATCGATGAAAAGAGGGGCAAGAGCTTACACGTGTGTGGGGCCGTATGAGAGACACGAGGCATGGACATAGAAAGGAGGAGATGGAAGGTGTGTGTGTATGTTGTAGGCAGACATCGCTGGAGAGGTTTATCGATCGGTGTGTGTCGGAAAGGAGTTGTGGAGACTGTGGGAGAACGACCTAAAGAAAAAAAAGAATGTGCGCGATGGATAGAATGCTGAGGGAGGGGGGGGGGGCGAGGAGGGCGTGTGCATGCACGAGTGAAAGTTAGTGCTAGCTACAAAGGTTAGAGGATTGTGTGGGTGTAAGAGACTAACAAACATGATAATTTGATATGAAAGTGGATTCATATATTTGAATAGGAGAGCATAGTGTTATAAACATATGCATGCATGAATATAGCGGTGATACGCGTGTTGTGGTTTTGCACATGTTATACCATAACGTGATAATGCATGGCGTTTGCAACTCACAGCTAAATGTCGAACAATCTAAACCATACTATACATCGACAAATCTCACATTTTATTTGAATTTGTGATTATGTGTGGCGTTTGCAGCTTACAACTAAATATCGAACAATCTAAACAATACTATATATCGATCAATCTCACATTTTATTTGAATTTGTGGTAACGTGTGGCGTTTGCAACTCACATCTAAATACTTGTAGGAGTAGGGGGCGGGGCACCATACATTATGTGATAAACACATTATACATATGAGACATGGTTTAGATTATGAAGATCTAGCTAGAGCTTGAAATGTACTGTGATTTGAAATCAACATAAAGTGGATTCAAAAAATCGAGTTTGAGGTCATATAGTACACATAGTTCATATCTAACTCGACAGTAATCATGTGGTGCGCTGTGAAGATAATACACAAACGATGGTTTAACTTGACAATAATGATGTTTGTAAATCTTATTAAATTTAGTTCATATTGAAGCGGTAGTATATTCGTTTGGAATGCACTAAAACATTCATTTGCGTAGCAGGTTGCATGCATTATACACGTAGCGAAATATTTTAATTGAACATAACATGAATTCAAAGTTTTGAATGGCATTTGTAGTGCGAATTGATTTGGTACAAGACACGGGACTAGACTCTCTTATGTGGTGCGAATTGATTTCTTTTTGTTTTTTCGTCGATGAAAGTGCAAATTGATTTGGTACAGTACACGTTAGGCTTGTCTGGAAATATCAACCCGCCCCTTGTTACCCTGAAATATTTAAGATACTTCTTTGTCTCGTTGTGCTCCGAAAACTCCCTCCATCTCAACCCGCGCCTTGCTATACCAAAATTACAACGCGCGCGAAAACTCCCACCTCCTGCGAAATCCCGACACGCGAAATGCCCTTGATACCCCTGAACCGAAAGAATCGCCTAGCACAAATAGGTGGGGGTACTTCCGTAACTTACCCCACATTTTGGACAAGCGCGTCCCTAAGCCATGGTTCCCCACTCCCATCCCATCAGCCCACCCATTCGTACACCGAGGCCGCGAAAACCCGTGAAGCCCCACACCCTCCTCCGTCCGCCACTCAGCCGGAGCCTCTTCCCCGACGACGTCGTCCAGAGCAACACCACGACGTCCCTCATCCACCGTACCGGATGAGGATCCGTCGTCGATCTCGTCGTCCCGCCGGTTTAGCCACCCCGTCCTCCACCTCCAAGGAGCTTCCCCGACGTTCCCCTCGTCTTTCGCGCCACCTCCATATACACTACAAAAAAATACAGTTCCGTGATGATACGTGTTTGTCACAGTAGGTCGCGTTTTTTGTCATGCATGTACATCCATGACGATTTTATGACAGAATCAAGATAGTCATACCTGTGCTGCCGTAGAAGTGTTCCATGACATTACCAAAATTATCATCGCGGAAGTGTCCACTTCCATGACGATAAATCGCGCGTCACAGAAGTGCTTTCATCAAGGGTGACCGACACGTGGCATCCACGGTAACGGAACGCCGTTAAGCTACCGGGTCGGGTTTTGGATCCGATAACCCGTTAACAGCCCCAACCAATGGGAAATTTCCATGTGTAAAATTCTTATTGGCCGGACGAAACACGTGTCAGCTCGTCAGTGGGTCAGATAAGCGCCTATGATATGTCGACACGTGCCACGGCCCACCACTGGCCCATTTAGCTTATAAAGCCGGCCCGTTTGACTTGGTCAAAAGTTAACGGGCTGGCCCATGAAAAGCATGTTAACAGTCTCTTCACAAATAGCCCATTTTACGGCCCGTTAGGCCCTAAAGGAAATCGGCCCAACAACGTCATGTGGGCCGTCGAATATAACACCAGCCCATTTCACTTTTGGCCCATGTATGGCCCATGACGTCTTTCGGCCCATATGAGGCCTTCGTATCTTTCGGCCCTTTACAGGCCCACGGTGACTCTGGCCCATAATGAACAGTAATTTTCTTTATACCCTTTAACGGCCCGTGATTTACATGGGCCGTTTCTAGCCCATGTTAGCTTTCGGCCTATTGACGGCCCATACGTTCTTTGGCTCCTTTTCGGCCCTCTATTACTTCCGGCCCATTACTGGCCTGTACAACTAATGGGCCAAATTCGGCCCATGGCAAGAGTCAGCCCGTTACTGGCCTGTTACCCTAATGGGCCAAATTCAGCCCATGGCAAGAGTCGGCCCGTTACTGGCCTGTTACCCTAATGGGCCAAATTCGGCCCATGGCAAGAGTCGGCCCGTTTCCGGCCTGTTAACCCGTTGCGCAGTTTCCAGCCCGTCCTATATTCTGGCCCATTAACGACCCATTATGCATGTGACAGAATTAAACCTTTGCTGTCCTACGGCCTGTTAACGGCCTGTTACCGTGCTGTGCCGATACCAATTATGCCCGATTACAGCCCATGTAGACCCATTTATCCGACGGCCTGAGGCTCACCGATTACAGGCCCATTTATCGACGGCCCGTAGGAGACCCATGGATCCTACGGCCCGTATATGGCCCATGGTAGTTGCGGCCACTAGCAAACCAGGGAAAAAGAAGACTAGGAAATAAATAAGGCCGAAACTAACGCTAGGCTATTAAGGCGATTGCACAGATTACATCCACTCGGCATCAAAGATCGCCACCAGTGCAAATATAGGGAACACCCTACACTATACAAAAATGGCTTGCTATTTTCTTCAGCCGGTGGCTGCACGTTAAGAATAAATTTTGTATCACACCAAAACAAATTACAACTATATAACAAAAGGAAGGTTGGCATAAAACATAACAGTCTAGCAGATAAATGCACCACCAGAAGTTCAGAAGCTCAGTTCATTTGACCTGACTGTTACGTTTTCATGCTGTATTGTCCAATGGAGCACCATAACCCTCGCCTTCATTTCCCCAAGGCTCCTGAACAACATAGAAAATGTCTGATAGTCTGGTTTCAAAACCATGCATATCTTGACGACATTGAGCAATGTTTCTCCTTGTTTCACAAAGGGTCTCTGTTAGGGAATGGACTTGTGTCTGGAGCGCAGATACAACATTGCTTTGAGCTTGCATATCTTGATCATGAGGCAGTTTGGACGATATTGCCTTAACAACCAACCCAGTATTACGCAGGAACGTGCTTTTGGCATTGTTAGTGGACAGGTACTGACCCACTGCAGCAAGAGCTGACATTGCGGTTATAGTTGCCTCGCCACCTTCAGAAGGTGGCGGTTCCACCATTTTTTCCATAGCTCGCTGAAAAGTTGAGGTTTTACATTAGTAGTACCAGAATAGAAGATATTAAGGAGGCAGCAAAACCAAACAAAATAGCTTTGGTCTATATACAGAACTTATTCTGGTGAACCCATGTAAAATATTAGTTGTATTTTATTGCAAATACATAATAAAACCAGGTTGCAAACATATGACCATGTACCATCGCTAATGTATTGTCTATTTCTTCACATTGTATTGAGGGGATAAAGAGACGAAGTTTATAATACGGTAAGCATAGTATGTCATCATTCATATCACAGGACAACTGAGAACAGACAAACAGGCAATTGTAACGTTGTGTGGGCAAGTCCAGCACGGAACTAGATTACGGGTCAAGATCAAAGGAACATCACTCCTCTCTTTTAAACCTTGTAAGGTGCAATGATACGCTAAGACAATTGTGTATAAAATTGAAAAGAGTAATAGACATTGGCTGCAAACCATGCAGTTCAAGGCACAAGTCAGAGTAAGTAGTAGTTAAAAGGCATGAGGATTAAGGACTTACAACAGCGGCTTTGACTAGTGTAGTCATGCCCTTCTTCTTGCTGGTGTGACAGTCCTTGAAGAGTTCCACAGCATTTGGTTCAGGTACTTTTTGGCCCTTGCAGGCTTTCCTTTGCATTTCAAACAAGTCAATATAGATCTGATAATATGGTACAGCAAAAAGAGTGAAACAACAGCTAATTACAAGAGCCTCGCAGTGTGCAATATAGCTACGAGATCCTGTCGTCTATTGGAATTTCACTTTCGTACGGTTGGCCTTGTTCTTTGAACAGTTCACCTACAAGAAGATAGATTTGTGTGGCACATGCGTAAATAGGACTTCAACATGTGATCTGATCACATATATATAATGTACCTGATACTTCAGATCAGACCAGTGTTTAACAAGGCCCCTCCAGTCTTCATCCGATATATTTTCCACTGGAGATGTTTGGGAAAGTTCACTGTTAGCCTTGCCTTCAAAGTGAGTTTTCCTCAAATTATACCGATACTGTCGCAGAGCAGACTTGAATACATGGGTGCAAGCTTGTCTGGTTGCATCATCTTGGCTATCCAACTTGAACCTCATCTGTTGAAAATTATGGGAGTCTCATTATCAGCAACCTAGAAAGTATGGGACAGAGCAAGACGATATTACTAGTTTCCATACATAACCGTACTTACAGATAAATGGCCGAGGAAGGTGTTGAACTGGGTTTCATCTTTGTCATTCCTGTACTGAATCCATGTTGGGAGGATACGTACATGACACCTAATGGCAACCGCTGCCTCTGATACTAACTTGGCTGACTCGGTAGCATCACGTGGCCTTTTTAAACCTGCCTCAAAACGGATCTCCATTCTTCCTCCTCTAGATTTAGTTAACCTATCGAGCATTATCCCTGATGTTTGTTTCCTCTTGCGCCTAGGTGCTAGTCCAACAACGAACATAGGAAGTGTTAGTGTACATCAAACTGTGAGACTACATATAAAGAAGCATGCAACTATAACTTGACTCCAGCAACTACCTTCTTGTTGTTGAAGCTCACAAGGTTCATCTGATATTGCCAACTCATCTTGTGTCAAGAGTGCTTGGTAAGTAGTGTCAGGTGGCAAGGGAGCTTGGGAACGTGCTGCTAGCTCAGTTGACGCACGAGTAAGTCGTGCAGCTGGTAGTACTGTGGTAGGTGTTGCAAGAACTAGGGCTGTCTCTGCTTGTTTGGTGGCAGCTATTTGTTTATGTTTGGCTTTTTTTGCAACTCGTGTAGCATGGGATGCCGTGTTTGTAGAATTTTCCACTGGACTTTGACCTTCTATTGCACCATTAGTACCAGCAGAATCTGCAGGATTCATCCGCTTCTCATTCCCTGCCATTCTGTGTTTCTTCCTCTTTCTCTGTGCCATGTTAAGTCAAGCCGACAAGAAAAACGAATAACAATTTAGTTCTTCATAACAAATTGATGCATGATGTAGATGAACTGAACTTTGATGTTAGACAACCACATGATAGGAGGATGTAATATGTATGAAAAACAGGACGGAAGAGATAACCAAAACTATGATGTGTAAACTAAGAAGAAGACATTTCACCAAATTAGAAGCAATGCAATGGAAGGTAGACACCATATGAAAGATGCTACAAATATTGCTCTGCCAAGTTAACAGTGTCTCATCATAAATGGCGTTTAAACAAATGTGAAGCAGTACAAGAAATAAATCATATGCAAGATGCAAACAACATCACACTACCATGTTAGAGGTATGTCGTCATTAGTGCCATTGCATATTCACAGCATTGCATATTCACAGCTTATGATGTGTAAACTAAGGAGAAGGCATTTCAACAAATTAGAAGCAATGAAAGCTAGACACCATATGAAAGATGCAACGAATATCACTCTACCAAGTTAAAATTGTCTCGTCATAAGTGCCATTTCAACAAATTAGTAGTACAAGCTAGAAAACAATGTGAGATGTAACCTATATCACACTCCGAAGTCAAACGTGTCTTATGATAAGTGATTGTTGCAGGTTACACAATAGTAGTAATTTGATGTAAGAACATGGTGTGATAGACAGATATTGTATGTTCTAGAAACAGGAACACATGTCTTATTCAAGTATAATGTGTAAAGTCAGCAGATGGAATTCAACAAAATTAGAAGCAATACAAGCTAGACATCACACATAACATGCAACCACATATAACAGTGCCAAGTTAGAGGGAGCACTGCTGATGCTGCACTAGGGGAAACATGCTCATCATAAACACAGCTTTGTTGAGTGTTTATGCATGTGTTATCTTGGAAATCATCTTGGGGGTGTGGAGGAGTAGAAACTGTAGAGGCCCTCCGTTCGGAAGGAGCACCTTTATCTGCTGCCTTGCTAACTTCCTTCCGCTTTATTGATTTTGAATTGTCAAGTAAAACCGACAAGAAAAAGCAATAAAATGCTCTCTTCAGAACTCATTCATGCATGATACTGACAATCACTACTTTGATCTAAGGCAAACACATGATACCAGGATGGAATATGTACGAAAAACAGGACGGCATGGCATGTTCACAACTGTTTGTGTAAACTAAGCAGAAACCATTCCAGCAAATAAGAAGCAATGCAGGCTAGACACCACATGAAAGATGCAACCAATATGACTCTGCCAAGTTAAAAGCGTCCCATCATAAATGAAATTTCAACAAATTAGAAGCAGCGCATGCTATAAATCATATGAAAGATGCAACTAATATTGCACTGCATATACCAAAGGTGTCTCGTCATGTTGATTGATGCGGGATACAAAAAAACAATAGTTTTATGTAAGGACATGCTTAATAGACAGATGTACTATGTACTAAATACAGGAAGGCATGTCACATTAACAGGTATAATGTATAAGCTAAGCAGACTAGCACATGCAGTTTAACCAGATTGGAAGAATTACAATATAGACACCATATGCAACATGCAACCACATATCACGCTGCCAAGTTAGAGCAAGCACCTGCGATGCTAGTGTAGGGGAAATGCTGTAATCAACTACAGAGCTACGTTCACTATCTTCATCTAGCATTTCTGTTTCTTGAGAATCATGTTGGGAGGCTGACGCTGCATTCTTTAAATGAGGAGTAGTCCCCTTGCCTGCCTGCCTCGTCATAAGTGATTGATGAGGGATACACAAGAACATTAGTTTGATGTAAGAACATGGTTAATACACAGATGTACTAGTATGTACCAAAAACAGAAAGGCATGTCATATTCAAAGGTATAATGTGTAAGCTAAGCAGATGCAATTTAACCAAATTGGAAGCAATACAAGCTAGACATCCGGCTGGAGTGGTGAGCATGATCATCTAGGACCTGAGAGCCTGGTGGGAGGCGGGCTGCTTCGCCACCATCGCAGCTTTTTAGTTGGCTTCCAGGTGATGCCTATCTTTGCTCGGCTTGTCACTGGCTCGGCCAGTGCCCTGACTAGCTATTTGTCTTCTGGTGCTCACGGGATGGTGGTTCATGTAAAAAAAATATCTTTCCTTATCTTACCGACTTCGGCCTTTCGAATACAAGCTAGACACCATATGGAACATGCAACCACATATGACACCGCGAAGTTAAAGCAAGCACCTGGGATGGTGGTTCATTGCAAGAGAGGTCATCAACTCCAGAGCTACGTTTACCGTCTCCATCTGCTGACACTGCACCCTTTATAGCGCTGTAACGTGTCTTGCCTACCCGCACACGAAGCTGGAGCGACTTCTCTCTTTTCTTTTTGGCTTCTCTCATGGCAGCAGAGTCTGAAATACCCTTGCATAAAAACACAATAGTGAGAGTAAGGGTGAAGTGTGTGTAGAACTAGTGCACTGTAAAAGTAGCAGATAGCAGGTGGCTGAAAAATAAATGACAGGAGACATATGATAGCTCTACAACATTGCATGGCAAACAAAATTAGATTCTACTCCGTATGATTTTGTAATATATGAGCACAGGAAATGCAGGTACTCCTCGAGCACACCACCACATGTGGTCATATCTAAGATAACAGTCGACTGAAAATAAATAGGTCAGTCAATTTTTTTAATGAACCGTCTCATCTATAAGGAACGGGCAGATGGCCTTCGTCTACCTCCCGCCAATCACTGTTGACGATCTTTCTCGAACCTCCAGCGACCACCGGCCCAGACCCCTGCCTCCGCCGCCCCGCCCTCCCATCGACCTCACACCACCGCCGTGCTTGGCAGCGCCCCCAGGCCATCCCTTTAATCCCGGCCGACCTCCAGATCGGGCGCCAGTAGCTCTAGGCCGCACACGCCCCTAAGATAAACACCAAGGCGCTGCTTCCCCGGCGTAATAGGCGTACTAGCGCCTGTTACGCCGGGGAATGCTTCCATTAATTGGGAATCAACTGGCCAGAAATTGAAATTCAGGGGGGCGACGGACCTCTAGCTAAGGTGAAATAGTATATGAGGAGAAACCTTGTGCATCGCGAGTTACTAGGAACATCTAGTATCAAGAAGAAGCGATCAACTAGTGTCTTCTGTGGGATGAATACCGTGCAAGCAGAGACGTAAGATTTGCATGAATAAGGGAAGAGGAGTACCTTTTTCAGTTGCCGGTGTGGTCACCTCCACATGTCGCGCTGACCTTCTTCTTTTTACCGGGGAAACCGATGTTCTGGAGGGTGCAGGCTTGGACGAACCCATGGCCAAATTGTTGACTGTGTTGCCGTGGCCGTATGTCGGCGGAGGGGAAGAAGATCCGAGGTGGCGAAGGACGGCGTAGCGGGAACAACTCCGGTGCGGTGGAGGGTGGCGAAGTTGGAGCGGCAGCGGTGAGGCACAGTACGGCGTGGTTGAACTGGCTCGGGTATGGACGGCTCGGCCTCGGCTTCAACTACTAGCCGTGGAGGGCGTTGCGGTTGAGGTTGCGGTGGACGACGACATTGGGGTATCGGCTCCGGCGTGATGGAGGAGGGCGGCGGTTGATGGGTGGGATGGGGTGGTGGACGGAGGACGCTGGGGTTTCACGGCTGGTGGAGAGGTAGTTTTGGCGCCCACGGAGTACGAATGGGGAATCGGACGGGTGGGGGGAACCATGTTTCGGTCTGGGACGCGCTTGTTTTTGGCTTTTTTGAACAGAAGATGGGAGGCGCTTGTTTGAAATTTGGGGAAAGTACAAACTTTGCCCCCCTCTTAAATTTCGGACCTACTGCGGGTCGGGGGTAGGATGGTAATCCCAGGTGTCCCAAATAGTGGGCGGGAGCAATTTCGGCCGCGCGCATGTGTGCTTAGGCGGCCATCGTGTATGAATGTTTTTCGGATGCGGTTGCGTGGCGTCTAGATGAAGCTACAAACCTACCCCGGTTTAGACCTTTGGACGTCGGGCCGGTAGGTTTCACGGGTCGGAGTTATTAGAAAAGTAATTTCCTTGTACTACCAAACATTGGTCTCACGCGGTTTCGGGCGAGTAGAGGCTCTTTTGGCGCTTCGTTCGAAATTTTGAAACACAAGCATTCACGTTTAGAGTACTCTTGAACTATGAGGATTGACCTAAATAGACAACGTTATATTTGACCTTGTATGTTTCAAAACCTCATTAAATTATCCGCTTCTTTTTGAAATTTTGACAGTTGAAAATCCTATAACTATGATTATTTTGGAATGGAGGAGCTAAATTTGAATCTATTTTGTACACGACTACATATGCTATTATGTACAAAATCAGAGCAAAGATTGGTGCCCCCATAATTTAGGTATGGTTTACAAATGCCATGATATCAAATTCAAATAATTGAATGGACTTCATGTTGAATTCGATTTTTTTAAACCACCTTAAGTTGAATTCAAATGTATGCTAGTTCATAGGTAGCTATTTATAATGTCCATTGTGTAACTTTCGTATGTATAATGTGCTTTACACACACAACATGAACTATACTCACGTTTATATTCGATTGCTAAAGCGATGCATTGTCTGGAGTTCAAAATACTAACTATGTGGATCAATTGTGTCGAATAATAACATAGACATGCTCAAATTCGATAGAATCTAGATGTCTGATGGATCAATGACCGCTCCTTATGCGAATTGCAAATATCATGATCCCATCCTAATATTTGGATACAATTTATATCTTTAATCAATGTGTAGAGCAGTCTTTTACGTGTAGTTTCACTCTCCATCGGTGGTCTCTCACACATGCTCACACACTCTCTCCCGAGGTGTCTTTCTCGCACACATGCTCTAGATATAACCCTCCCTCCCTCTCGTAACCATTTACAACTGTTTTCACTAACCTTTATCACAAGCACTCTTCCTCTCGCAAACATACACACGCACAATCCTCATCGACCCTTTCTATATACATGGACCTGCCTACGTGTCTCATGTACACACATTATCTTTACGCCTGTCTCTCACGCATTGTCTCACACCTCTCTTCCTAATCGACGAGTATGATTCTAGCAGAGCATTCTGTAGGATGCCCCTTAAAGTTAGGTTGGATGAATAGTAATATCAGAGATAAAGGGGTTACCTTAGTCCGAGAACATAGGGTTACAAATCCTAGCCAGCTTTGTCAGTGGACACAGAGTCCTTCACAATTCTGCTATCTTTGTCTTGTACGACTAGTCATCCATGGGTCTTCCTAAATGCGTCACGGGCCGACCAATGTGGCGCAGGACGGAACCGAACGAAGGGCCTCACCTCGACCCACCGGACCTCACGCGGTGACACACCCTCTGCCCCCACGTCTCATTATCTTCTCACACCCACACATACCAACACAAACACCACACACACAGAAAATTTCTCCTGGTGCCTCTATTCCCTCCCCCCTTGCATATACACACTCAAGGGAATGGAATCTCTTGTCGTGACGTCATATTCGTCTCTCTCTCTCTAGACCACTCTCATTTCTCGTGCTATCTCTCCCACGCCCCCCGTCTGCCCCTCTATCCATGCCTCTCTCAAATACGTAATACACACACATACCTCTCTAGGCCCCGCAAAATGCATCAACTACACATTCACACATGTTACATCACGTACCCCATTGATCTAAAAAGCCCTCTCTTCACGTTTATTTCGCATACAACATTCCTTTTGAATAATGTGTGGCTAAAAAATTATTTTAGAGTTCTACATATATACAACATTATAAAGTTATATGGAGGAGTACGAACGCTAATTTGCATTGCATGGTGCCCACAATGATATTTATTCCGCACTGTGAATTTGTATATTTTTATACTATATACAAAGTTAGTCATAATAAAGAGAAACGGAGAGCATCTCTCTCTCCATCGCATACCCCCCTATACGCCCCTTTCACGTATGCACACAAAACTATCTCCAGGTCCTCTAAAAGTAAGCCCCCAGAAAATTCACGCATGTTTCATCTTTCTCTCGCGATATATATACATACATTGGACTTCAGAATCCACTCATTACGGTCATCATTTACGTTTAGTGGTTATTATACAGTCACGGGCTCACCGTACAACTCTGTATTTGCTCATGACATGACTAGTTGACCAGTTAAACGCTCCACGTGGCACCTCTAGTGTTGTATCACATTATCTCACTACCATCGTGCCCACCTATCGACTTGTATCTACTCTACATCTACACTCTTATAAAATACATAAAATGCACTCTTATAAAAAACAGAGTTGGTGATGATGGTGTGCCTGCTATCCTGCAATACAGGCCGTCCAATTTATATCTGACGGATAGGAAAGAAACTATGGCAATTTTGCAAAAAGGTACACACACACCTCTCCACATTTGCAAATAAGGCCTTCCCTCATTCATCCTTTTCTCTCACAAGATAAACAAGTCATACAAATGCATCTTGATGTTACGTGCAACGCACGGGCATCTTGCTAGTAAGAATGAAAACAAACGACAAAACAATATTTGGACCGTGGTTCGAAGTCATGACCGCGGGCACAGCGGACAAGGTGGCCTTGTATTGGTATGCTGAGCCGTCTGTTTTAACACACAGGAGCTGGTGTGGTGATTATACACACACGCACGCATGCACACGAACTGCATCCACGCAATACTCACACAAACACATGCACCCACGCACGCACGCAACACTCACACGTACACACGCAGCCACGCACGCACATAACACTCACACGCACGCACGCAACACTCACACGGACACACGCACGCATGTATGCACACACCAGTACACCACACGACCAACACACACTCTCACGCTCAAGTGCTCAACCTACACGTGCATGCGCACACATCAGGCCCTAACAGACACATACACAACCAGGTGATTCCCGCGCATGGGTTGGAGCCTTGTCGCGCCTGCGTAAATTTGTGTTTATCAGACCTTTTGCCTATGCGAACTAATAGGTGGGACCCACAAGGAACATGGTCAATTTAACTAGTCAACATGGTGCCACGCAGACTATTTGGCCGGTCAACAGAGTGCAATCCGATGCTGAACTGTGAGCAAGTGACCGTATAATCACCGCAAAACGTATATAGTGACCGTAGTCAGCTTATTCTGAAGTTTGGTGACCGTATTACGCTTTTCTCTCTGTAGGCCCTCCAAAACTACATCTCTACACGTTCTCGCATGTTACATCTAACAACTATGCAATACAACACTACTACTACACTCTAACACAATAAATCATATGTGTTTTTAGTTTTACTAGATATCATACTGTTACTTATAATTATTTAGTTTGCATACATTAAAATTGCCTTTGAAATGTATGGCCAGTATCATCTACCGCGCGGGAAAAATCCCACCCTTTCCTGTTTAATCGGGTTTGTATCGATGGATCATGCGAAACAGCAAAACTATAGTACTATACAATACTACAAGTGACAGTTCACTTGGCCGTCGTGTCGTCTACTCCTCCGTCGTAAGAGTCGAGTGCTCGCTTTCATAAATCTTCTAGTCTGTTTTGCCGACATGTGGGACATCAAGCTACCGGGTCCACGTGCCATACCGGAATACAGTGCAGAGCAGCCGGGGTGAAGCACCCCAGTCATGGCGCCGGCGTAGTAATGAGCAATGAGGCATCAAATCACAAGCTGCACCTTTCCCGCAGTTAAGTTGGAGGGATGAAGCAACCATCATTTCACTCGTTGCTGAATCCGCTTCTCCCTCATCTTCTTCAACTTAACCACGTGTTGCTTCTGCCGTTGTTCTGCCTCATGTAGGACGCGGATTGGCTTGGTAAAGCACTGATACGTGGGACCGCATGTTAGCAAACCGCCAGGACAACGTCCTCTGAAAATAAGAAGCCTAATCCTAGACTTACAAAGGGCTACATAGCTGCTACGTATACTTTCCATCTAATCTATATATGCCCCCTGATTTTCAGGTGGGGTGGGCCTAATCCTCTCCTTTAATCCAATCAAATAGTCCCACATCACATCAGTTTGTAACTTTACGTAAACCATTACGTGGATGTAGCATTGCTCAAATAAGAAACCTCCCCCGCCATCCGCGCAGCAAAATCACCTCCTTTTTACTAATCTTGATTCTATGATTTTTTAGATCAATATAATTGAGATTTGTATAGATAGCACACAGGAGCAAAACCAAGTGGTACGGTTAAGGGCATCCACAATGTGTAGCCAAATGTGAAAATAGCTTTTGGCATCGTGGGAACCATTGTGGACGGTGTTGCCAAAGCCAAAAAGATGGAACCGAAGCTCCCTGATTGATTGATTGATTGAAGGAATAGAAAAATGCAACGTCTCTCCTCTTTCTCCCATGCTTGGACGCATGTAGTACAATATAGAGCACAGAGTCTACTCCCCTGTCCCTTCTATCACAAATCACAAAGCAGTGAGGCGTCAAATCACAAAAGCACGGACGAAGCAACCATCATTTCACTCTTCACTGACTCCGCTTCTCCATCGTCTTCTTCGAGAAACCATCTCACCGCACTAGTACTCCTAGTATACTAGTAAAGGACTTCCTGGATGCAAATAAGGCGGTTGTCTGGGCTTGCACGCGGCACTTGCGAACGACTTACCGTGGTCTCCCTCAATGGTGTTCTCCGTCGAACGCACTTCGCCAAACCACCAAAAAAAGATATCGTTGACGTCACTGCAATGGGGAAGGAAGTCAAATATAGTTACTACCTCCATCTTTTTGTACACAAGGCCAGTATATCAAAATTACAATTTGCAAAGGGCCACTAACACTAATCGAGGCAAAATTGATGGGGTTAGCAACCAAGGACATTAATATCCCCTGCATGCATGCGGAAGTGAGAAGGATGGTTTGCATGGCGCTGCATTAATCAAGCGATGAGGAGTGAGATGGTTAGCTCTTTGGTCTTTGGAGAAAAAAATACGCATATGACACGTGAAATGAGGATTTGTATCGATTAAATCCCGCGAAGGAAAACCCCGCCTTTCTTTTTTAACACTAGTACTCCTAGTACGTACGTACTTATCCTGGTTGGGTCTAGGCCTTGCATTGCCAAACTTCGCCACACATTTTTGCCAAGCTTGCCTAAAGTTTTCAAAATGAGAAGGAGGTACACTTGCGCACGGCTGTCGCGGTCGCACCGCACCGTCACACGGTCGCTCCTGCACGCCGCGGTCGCACCGCACCCTCACACAGTCGCTCCTGCATGCCGCAAACCCAACCAAGGGAACGCACCCTCACTGACACGTGCTATCGCATGTGAACAAACCAAACTCAGCCATCCTATCGCGGACACATAATTTTCGTTCATAGAGTATGTTTATCCAACCGCATGTTGGGGAGTATCCGTACGGCCCGTGCGGTGGTCTGTTGGGGAAGAAGAAGAGGTGAGGAAGAAGGAAAGAAGGGTTAGGAGACGTAGGATATTCATCCAACCGCCTGAAATGGTAGACTGACCCAAGTCAGGCGACTTGCATAACAAATATATGTTTTTACACAGCAAAAGATCCATAAAAACAACAACATAAAGAAAAACTATCACTGCTCGCAGAAAGAGACGACCTCGTCGTCTTTGGCTGCCGGCGCGAACCAGCCGTTGCTGCCGACGTGTGTCTCCGCACCGTGGTTGTCCTCGGCCTCCAGCTACTCGTTCAAGCGGAGCGTGCGGGCGCTCTGCACGGACAAGAGCACAGCCCGGTTCAAGTCGAGGACGCCCGGTTCCGCCTGCAGGAGGGCCTCGATGGCAGCGGCATCCGCGCACTCCGCGTCGAGTCGAGCCTCCGCCGCCCGGTTCAAGTCCAGGACGTCCGGTTCCGCCTGCAGGAGGGCGTCGATGAGAGCGGCATCCGCGCGCTCTGCGTCGAGTCGAGCCTCTGCCGCCCGGTTCAAGTCCAGGACGTCCGGTTCCGCTTGCAGGAGGGCCTGGATGGCAGCGGCATCCGCGCGCTCTGCCTCAAGTTGAGCCTCCGCCGCCCGGTTCACATCCACGACATCCAGTTCCGCCTGCAGGAGAGCCTCGATGGCAGCAGCATGTGCGTGCTCCGCGTCGAGTTGAGCCTCTGCCTCCCGGTCCTCCTTTAGTATCGCCATGTTGAACCGCTGGTCCGCCTGCACCATGGGGGACTCGGACGCCGGCACGAAGTCGACGTCCATCGTCTCATACCCATCGGGGGCCTTCTGCGCCGCGACCTCCGCCATGAACATTGGATCGGCTTCCTCCTCCTCGTAGCTTGGCTCCAAAGAACTCGGGGATTGGCCTGCCGCAAAGCGAGCTTGGGAACGGAGGTCTGTGGCGCCGACCGCCGCCGCGATTTCTACGCGGCGCTCCGGCGTCAGCATCTTGTAGTAAGTGATCTTGCGGCACACCATGGCTTTCCGGCGAACTAGGGGACGCTTGATGCAGGCTAGGGGATCGAAAGGTGGGGGAATGGGCTGGAGATTTGGTGTGGTTTTAGGGCAGTGGCTGGCGTAGGCTGAGCAGCGAAGGTTCTGGTGTGAATAGTGGTTCCGGTGACGACCGGTTAATCGGTTTTGACTGTACATCGCTCTTGTCGCGTTCGCGTTGCAGCCCGGCACGCTAGACCCTCCACGTCGCTCACCGAATGGAACGCGCTGCATCTTGCATTTTTGCTCGCTTGTGGGACCGCAGTTGAGAGCAAACTGACGTCCCTCCCCCTCCCTTGCCCACGTCATTTATTATACCACCACTCCCTCCGTTTTATGCGGAGTAAATAAAAACAGAGGGAGTATACTATGGATGAGGATCCCCTGACGTGGTCGAACCCATTGAGTAACTGACATGCGGGGCCTAGCAAGCATGGAGTCCGCTAGTAAGTGATCGAAAGGGAGGGTAAGGCAGGGATACCTACGTCAGAGGATCCACTTCCACTATACTACTTTGACCAAATGTTAGAGTAATAATATATGACATGCAACTTACACAAATGTTAGAGTAATAATATATGACATGCAACTTACACAAAACATACAGGGTCTAATGCGTTTTTCGAGGCTAACTTTGACCAAATGTTAGAGTAATAATATATGACATGCAACTTACACAAAGCATACGGTCAAATTCGTATGTGAAAGGAGTTTCCAATGATATAATTTTCACATTATACATCTCATGTACTATTAATCTTGTCAATAGTCAAATTGGAAACCATCTCGAGTACAAATCTAGGAGTACGTACGAATCTAACAATATTGATTGGGCGTTGTTGAATGTTGATACCTTTTTGATCAAAGTAGAGATACTTTGACTACACACAAAACTTATATGTAAACTAGAAAGGATAGGGGGAGTATATTGTACGTTCAAAAATGAAACAAACATTGAATACCCTTTATATATGAATTGCGGATCCTATGATCACCGGTTCAAAATTTTGAATCCGCCTTAGGTATCACGTGCCCCCACTCGTTCCCTCTCGATTTCATCTCGGGGTCCGGAGATCTATTGAAAGAGTACTAGGGTGGGTACATGCGGATGATACTCGGCGGAATGTTCAAATGAGGCATGCGGGAGGATGGACTCGACTGGAGGGCGACATGATCGATGGAGAAGAGGGTTGGAGAGGAATGAGAAATAAGCAAACGCCACATGATTATACTTGAACGGCTCAAATAAACAATAAGTTTTCTCGCTTGGCCTACATAGTGAAAGGCCTAATGCGCAACGCGGAGCACTGACGCTCGAATATGGCCGGGAAAACAGGGAAACCGACATGTGGGGAACACCCGTCGAGACGACGTAGCGCAGACTAGTCCAATGGAGGAGCTGGCCCACGACCTCCTCGCCACCGACAACCGTTCATGTGGGTCGTTGGGGCCAACAACGGGGCGCAGCTCCAGCACCGCCTCTGGACACGGCGACCGCGGTGGGCGACACGCTCATATCGTCGCTAGACACGGTCGGTTTCAGTGTGCCGAGGGTGGCGTCAGTGCTGTGGCACGACCAACAGCATGTTTGGTTTGTGCCCAAGGTTGCCCCATCAAAGCATTGGGTAGCCAAAATTTTGGTTGAGGTATTGGTTGCCCATGATTTGGCCGACATTGGCAAGAAAATGAACTAGAGTTGGCTAGAGTTCATTAGCATGCCAAAGAAATGGCAACCATCCAAACAAAGACCAATCTTTGGGTCATGACCAATATTTTGGTTGAGGTATTGGTTGCCCATGATTTGGCCGACATTGGCAAGAAAAATGAACTAGAGTTGGCTAGAGTTCATTGGCATGCCAAAAAAATGGCAACCATCCAAACAAAGACCAATCTTTGGGTCATGACCAAACTTTTGGTAAGGTGCACTTTGGCCACAATCCAAACACACCCCAACACCCGGCTCGTCGAGGATGCACGGGGCGCCGCGATGCGTCCGTGGAGTGGTGTAGCGCGGCCAACTACATCCTCTGGACCTGAGACCATGCCGGGTCATCTTGCTTTTTCGATGACATGAGGGGATCGCATGTGAGCAAAGGGCATCTCCAACGTTGCCACGACCGCAGTTGACTACCCTCGCACACCAAAAACCTCGTCCCTCGCGCCGCCGCGCGGTGTGTTCCCAGCCGGCGCCAGCTGCCCGCATTCATGCCGTCCGCTCGTATGTCATCGTTAAGAGGCTCGGTGCCCGAGGAACCAACTCCGGCAACTTAATGACGCACCCGGATGCTTGGCCTCACCGGAATGCCTACTTAAAGCGGCAACGCCCAGCTAACCTCCACATCATAGCGCATCGTCCTCCTACCTGGCACCACATCCGTCATGACCGCAAGTGCGAACGCTCTGCGGGAGAGCTTGTCTTCGGGGATGAAGCTCGAGGTCGCCGCCCTCGCTCAAGTCGCCTCTCGCGACGCAATAGCGGCGTAGCCGGACGCGGACGCGACTGCAAAAGCGGTGGCCACGCTGGCGGCCGACGACGGGAGCACCGTCAGGCATGCGTCCTACTTGCCGCCGTCCAACGTCCACCACCGCCGAGGTCGGGGACTCCTCCGAGGATGAGTAGGGCATGGGAAGCGGCAGGGCATGGTGTGCCAACTGGCCGGTCCGTATCCCGTGTTCTACTCTTCCTCGCCGGAGACCGCACCTTCACTTCACGGGTCTTGAACCCCGCTGTCGTACATAGAGATCGCAGATGGAGGACGTCGGTCGCCGCCGTAGAATAGGTTTAGGGTCGGGTTTCTTTTATTTTTCTGTCCTATAAAAGTTCAAAATGTAATGAAAATCTGCCATGTTTGCATTAATCTCGGCCGGTGTATATGAACTTTCACAATAATATACATATTGTAGGAGTACTAGCAAGATGCCCGTGCGTTGCACGGAAGATCAAGATCTTGTGGGAGAAAAGGATGAACGAGGGAAAGCCTTATCTGCAAATGTGGAGAGGAGTGCGGGTAAATTGTCATAGTTTCCTTCCTATCCGTTAGATATAGATCGGACGGCCTATATTGCAGGATGACGGCACACCATCATCACCAACTCTGCTTTTTATTGAACCGAGACAAATCTAACATGCGAAGTAAAATAAACACATAGGGTCTATACATACACAAATTATCTTAGCCACTCCAATAGTACGTCCACTACACATTCACGCATTTCACATCTTTCTACATCTACGGGAACCTACAAAAGGGTTAACGTAAATTGCTTCTCTCTCTCTCCTCCCCTGATTTTCATCGTGGTGGGCCCCTCCCTCCCCCCAATCTACAATCAACAGCTTACACGTTTCACATTACGTTAATTACGTAACTGGGATTACGTAGGTGTAGCATTACTCGTCCTAAAAAACCCAACTAAGCCAACCTCCCAGCATATCGGGCGGGAAAAGACCCGGCCGCGCCATTTTAGTCGGGATTACTAGATTACTAGTAGTAGTATCGATGGATCGCGTGAAGTAACAAATTTTTTTTGAGGGGGCGAAGCACCTAGTTTAAAAGGAAAAAAGGCGGTACACTCACAGCACTCCTGTCGCGGTCGCATTGCACCCCACACACGTTCGGTCCTGCACACGGCTCACGCAAACGGAACGCGCTTCGGCTTGCCTCTTCACTGACACGTGGGACTGCACTTGGAGAAACCGACCATGCGCCAAACTCCCCCCGCCCACCGCGCGAAAATCCTCCCCCC
>NC_057802.1:306834667-306847726 GCF_018294505.1 Triticum aestivum | reverse complement strand
ATTCGCTCCGCCAAAGCCGCCCTCCCCGCCGTGCCGATACGTCGGCGCCGCGGTTCGGCGATCCTCTCGCTCCCACAGTACGCTCTCGTAGACTGCCGTCCTCTAGCCGCGCCGCCACCTCTGGCTACGTTCTTGTGGAGGCGCACGGCGGTCAGCGCCGCCACCGCTGGCGATGTTCGTGTGGAGACGCACGGCGGTCAGCTTCTCCCACGGTACGCGCATTCTAGACTGAGGCCCCGTTCATGTCGGTGTAGCGCTGAATGTTAGCTGATAGACGCTGTTAATCTCACTGTTTGCCGAAGTAGTTTACTGTCAATATGCTCTGCTTAAGAAGCTTCCTTGCCCTGTTCTGCACTCAATCTGCTTAGCTGAGATGGCATGCCAAGGCCGATTAGTTGCTAAAATATCCTGCCATATATTTATTGTGACGTAGATTGCCATGGTCTAGTAGCCAATCTGCTAGGTCAAATAGCTCTACACCGTTTTATGCTCGATCTTTGTTGCTGCGATGGCCTTCGATAGTTTGATGACTGTGTGCTCGGCCACATTGACTGCTGAAACGGCTTGCCATAATTTGGCACTCAAATCTGTTTGCTGAATTAGCTTTACATATATTTCGTTACTTAGATCTGCTCGTCCAAATATCTTTCCATAGCTTTAGACATCGACCTAGGTATTTTTTTCTGGACTTCATAAAAAAGCATATATGTTTTTCCTGTAATATCTAGTAGAAGAACTAATTTGTATGTCTAACAGATGGACAGGACTTGGATAACTTCTGCTCGAAGATTCTCCACTGCATATGTCGAGGGGGTTGAAAACTTCATGAACTTTATCAGAGCTGAGTACGGTGGTCCGAAATCAGATGTGCTCTGCGCGTGTAGCAGTTGCATGAATTCAGTTACAAGACCCCAGTCAACTGTGCAAAATCATCTACACTTGTATGGGATGTCGGTCACATATACTAGGTGGGTTCATCATGGTGAAGCTATGAACGTCAATGTTATTGACTACATGGAAGCAGCAGATCACCATCTTGATCTGCCTGATGCTCAGGTGGAAGAGGAGGAGGAGGTGGTGGTGGCGGAGCCAGTGAGTTTGACTAACATTGAAACAATGCTACAAAATGCTTGTGCATTCCGTGAACTTTCACCTGCAGAAGAAAAACAGTGGGCCCGCATGTTGAAACAATGCAACGTTGCTGTCACCCCAGGAAATAAGCTGTCAGTATTCTCAGCTATGGTCACCTTTCTTCAAGTGAAGACATCTGAGCGGATGACCAACAAATCATTCGATGCGATGTTGGCTGCTTTCCGCGAATCTTTCCCAGATGCGTCTGAGCTGCCACACACCTACAGTAAAATGAAGAATTTCCTTCGTGTAGTTGGAATGGGATATGATATAATCCATGTTTGTAAGAATAATTGTGTTCTGTTCCGGAAGGATTATGCCAACTTAAGTGAATGCCCGAAATGCAAATCATCAAGATGGAAAGATGGCGATGCTGTGAAGAGGATTCCTCATAATGTTCTGAGACATTTTCCAATTATACCAAGATTGCAGAGGTTGTTTCATGATGCTGAAACAAGAGAGGATGTACTGTGGCATTCTAGGAACCAGGAGTACAGAGATCAGAATGTAATGATCCATCCATCTCATGGTAGTGAGTGGAAAAGCTTCAATGATAAACACAAAGAGTTTGCTGCTGACCCGAGACACATTAGACTTGGCTTAGCTTCAGATGGATTTAACCCATTTGGCCACCATAGCGCCACATATAGCATGTAGCCAGCGCTTGTTATCCCTTACAACATGCCTCCAAATGTCCGCACCAAAGAATCAAACTACATGATGGCCTTGCTCATCCCAGGTCCAAAAAGTCCTGGAAAGGATTTTGATTTGTTCATGGAGCCTCTTGTGGAGGAACTTCAACAGCTATGGATGGGTGTTCTCACTCGAGACCTATATAACAGCCCACCAGCTGATTTCTTTCTGCGTGCTGTTTTAATTTGGTGCATCCATGATTATCCGGCTTTGGGCACTATGTCAGGGCGAACGACACATGGTTACAATGCATGTGTTCGCTGTGACAGGAATCCGCTGTCATACGCAATACTTAGCAAGATCTGTTACATTGGACACCGCTGTTTCCCTGCCAAGGACAAGCCGCATCCTAGAAAATACCGAAGACATGTGTTCAATGCAAAGCATGAAAACCGTGATGCGCCAAAGAGGCTCACCACCGATGAGTTGCAAGTGGAATTAGAGAAGGTCGGGCATATTACACCAGCAAACCATCCTGGTAATGGTAGCGGGAAAAGGATGCGTGGCAGGGTAGAAGAGAGATTATTGTTTACCCACAAGTCCATTTTGTGGGACTTGGAGTATTGGAAAGATTTGGATCTGCGGCATAATCTTGATGTGATCCACATCGAGAAAAATATATGTGACAGCATTATCGGCACACTTCTTAATATTGAAGGCAAGATGAAAGATACCTTAAAATCTAGGATTGATTTGACACACCTGGGTATCAGAAAGGATTTGCAGGTGCAAGATGAAGGTAAACCACAGGATATGGCACCAGCTGTGTAGGTCTTGGACAAGGTAAAAAGAAAAGAATTCTGCGAGGTCCTGTCACGTGTGAGATTCCCACATGGAGTTGCTTCCAACCCTGAAAGGAGAGTCAGTGCAGATGGAAACAAGGTACAAGGGTTGAAAACTCATGACTGCCACGTCCTACTTCAAAGGGTTTTACCTGTTATCCTTAGAGGATTGGGCCGCCCTGACTTATACAGAGCAGTTGCAGAGTTGGGACAATTCTTCAGGGAACTCTGAAGTAGGAATATCAGGATAGATGCTTTGGAGCGTCATAGAGACAAGTTACCAATGTAACGCCCCGAGACCGACGCTCCAGAAGACTTCCATGTATTTCGTTGTCGCGGTGTGATTTATTTATTTGTTGCATTCATCATAGCATCATATGCATTGCATCCGCTCGTAGTTGCCGCTCCTCGCTTCCCTCCGTTGCGTTCATTGACCCTTTCGAGACCAACTGTGTTTTTGGTTCCCTCTTGTCAAACCACCTAACCTCTCGCAGACCCCCTCGCGTGCGCGTCGATATGTTTCCCGAACCCGACCCCCTCAGTCGTAACCGTTGAGTCCGGATCAACCCTGTAATACCACAATACTTCTTTCTTTTCTTCTTTTGACTACCCAATTAAACCGGAGCCGTCCGATGACGATCGGACGAACCTAAAACTCCTCCCGCCTGCTATATATAGAGACCAACCCTAAAATTTAGGGAGATCTCCCATCCTCCCTGCCAGCCGCCGCCGCCACTCCACCAAATCTCCCTTAGGATCCATCCCCATTCTTCTTCCAATCAGCCCGCAAGCCTCCTCCCTCGATCCATCCAACCAGCACCGCTCGCCCGATCCCCCTTTCACCACAAGCCACCGGAGCACTAGGAGCCCTCCAGCCCTTGCTCCAGCGCGCCTCCTACCCCAAGCTCCCTCCTCTCTGTCCATGGCGCCCCCGCCCCGAGCACGCAGGACCGCGCCCTTCCTCCCTGCTCTTCCTTCCCTCCTCACGCTGCTCCTCCCTGACCATGCCTCCCCGTCCCGTTGTTCCTCGCAAGGAACCATGGCTGCCGCCTAGAGCAGCAGCAGCGCCCGAGCGCTCCTCCACCGGCGATCCGCGAACCGGGCCGCTCCCGCACCGCACCTCCTTCCTCTCATTTCCCTGTCTTTCTCCCTCACCTCACATCTCTCCCTCTTTGTTTGCTCGAACAGGAGTAGGAGCTTCTCCAGCCGCGAGCGCCCGAGGGCTCCTCCTCGACCCTCCCCGCACGAACCCCATCGCTGCTCGTCACCATGGCCGACCCTGCAGCAAGCTCCGCCGCCGCGCCATCTGCAGGCGCTCGGGCACGAGCTCGCCCGCGTCCAGTCTTCCTCCTCGTCGCGCGGATCCAGGAGGCTTGACGCTGCCGCTCCCCTGCATCGCCCTGTTGTCGCGCCTGCATCGCCCTGTTGCCGTGCCTGCACCGCCTGAAGCCGTCGCACCCCTGCTTCCTCTGCTTCGTAGATGAGCCAGGCGCTCGCGTTGACCGACTCTAGCCAGATCGACCGTGACCTGCCCATCTCCTTCGCCTCCTGGGCCACCAGGAACCTCCCCAACCCGGCCTGCTTCGGCCTCCCTCCACCACCGGCCCGACCTGCCCCTCTGGTGAGAAGCCCAGTCCGCCCGAGATGCGGCCCAGTTCCTTTTTTTTCAGCGTCTACGAATTTGTCTAATTATTCCAGAGTTTGCAGTTTTGCAGAAAACCACTCTACTTCATGCATATAATAACTCATGAACTATACATCATACGTAAAAAATTCATGTATGTAAAATGCTTATAATTTCATCTAGTTTAATAATTTGCAGCTTTCATCCATGTTTAAAATGTTTAATATGCTGTTTGATTTAATTTGCATAAATGACTTGCTAAAATGGTTTAATTCATATCTAAATAACCGTAGCTCCATTTTAAATAAACTTTATATGTAAATGGGGTAGAAAATGCATAGATTAACTTGCTGCACTTTATTTTGCTGTTTAACAACATTAAAATTGTGTATAGGGCAGAACAGTACCAAATTCAAAATATGCATATGAAGATTTTCCGAAATTGTTGTTTGTTGTTCCGGCCTCTTTTAAACTTGCTTGGATAGGTAGTATTATTATGCTTCACCTCTTGCCATGTTTAACAACATTTAATATTGGTGTGTCCCTAAACGAGAGTGAACTAAATTTTTGAAATGTGGTGTTTCGTCAATATGCAACTCGTTGCATATTGTGCTCCACTTAACTTGTAGTATTGTTTGTGCATTCTGCCATGCCATGCCTCATTTAAACCGGACATGCATCATACTTGATTGTGCATCATGCCATGTTTATGATTGCATGTTTACCATGTTGTTTGCTTCTTTCCGGTTTGCTTCTCTCGTTAGCTTCGGTTTCGTTCCGGAGTTGTGAGGGTTCGTTCGACTACGTCCGTTTGTCTTCTTCATGGACTCGTTCTTCATCCTAGGGGGATTTCAGGCAAGATGACCATTACCCTCGATATCACTTCTATCTTTGCTTTGCTAGTTGTTCGTTCTATCGCTATGCTTGCGCTACCTACCACTTGTTTATGAAGCCTCCCAAATTGCCATGTCAACCTCTAACCTTTTCACCCTTCCTAGCAAACCATTGTTTGGCTATGTTACCGCTTTTTCTCAGCCCCTCTTATAGCGTCGCTAGTTGCAGGTGAAGATGAAGTTTGTTCCATGTTGGGACATGGATATTGTTGGGATATCACAATATATCTTATTTTAATTAATGCATCTATATACTTGGTAAAGGGTGGAAGGCTCGGCCTTATGCCTGGTGTTTTGTTCCACTCTTGCCACCCTAGTTTCCGTCATACCGGTGTTATGTTCCTTGATTTTGCGTTCCTTACGCGGTTGGGTGATTTATGGGACCCCCTTGACAGTTCGCCTTGAATAAAACTCTTCCAGCAAGGCCCAACATTGGTTTTACATTTGCCTAACAACCTAATCCTTTTCCCCTTGGGTTTCCGGAGCCCGAGGGTCATCTTTATTTTAGCCCCCCCCCGGGGCTAGTGCTCCTCTGAGTGCTGGTCCAAACCGAGCGATGTCCGGCGCCCCCTGGGCAACCAGGGTCTATGCCAACCTGACGTCTGGCTCATCCGGTGTGCCCTGAGAACGAGATATGTGCAGCTCCTATCGGGATTTGTCGGCACATCCGGGCGGTCTTGCTGGACTTGTTTTACCATTGTCGAAATGTCTTGTACCGGGATTCCGAGACTGATTGGATCTTCCCGGGAGAAGGAATATCCTTCGTTGACCATGAGAGCTTGTGATGGGCTAAGTTGGGACACCCCTGCAGGGTATTATCTTTCGAAAGTCGTGCCCGCGGTTATGTGGCAGATGGGAATTTGTTAATGTCCGGTTGGAGAGAACTTGACACTTGATTTAATTAAAATGCATCAACCGCGTGTGTAGCCGTGATGGTCTCTTTTCGGCGGAGTCCGGGAAGTGAACATGGTTTTGGGTTATGTTTGGACGTAAGTAGTTTCAGGATCACTTCTTGATCACTTCTAGCTTCTTGACCGTTGCGTTTCTCCTCTTCTTGCTCTTATTTGCGTATGTTAGCCACCATATTTGCTTAGTGCTTGCTGCAGCTCCACTTCATTACCCCATCCTTCCTATAAGCTTAAATAGTCTTGATCTCGCGGGTGTGAGATTGCTGAGTCCTCGTGACTCACAGATTCTACCAAAACAGTTGCAGGTGCCGACGATACCAGTGCAGGTGACGCAACCGAACTCAAGTGGGAGTTCGACGAGGACCTTGGTCGTTACTATGTTTCGTTTTCCTAATGATCAGTAGTGGAGCCCAATTGGGACGACCGGGGACCTAGCATTTGGTGTTATCTTCTTTTTATCTGGATTTGACCGTAGTCGGTCTATGTGTGTATCTTGAATGATGTATGAATTTGTTTATGTATTGTGTGAAGTGGCGATTGTAAGCCAACTCTTTATCCCATTCTTGTTCATTACATGGGATTGTGTGAAGATGACCCATCTTGCGACAAAACCTACAATGCGGTTATGCCTCTAAGTCGTGCCTCGACACGTGAGAGATATAGCCACATCGTGGGTGTTGCAACCAACTATCCTATGTGACCTTGAGAAGATATATCCTCCAGCCTTCTTTGATGTGATGTTGCATTTGGCTGTTCATCTACCTAATGAGGCACTACTTGGAGGTCCAGTACAGTATGGCTGGATGTACCCTATTGAAAGGCGGCTAGGCACTTTCAAGGGCTATGCTAGGAACAGAGCTAGACCCGAGTGTTCCATTGCAGAGGCCTACATTGCTACAGAAGCGTTGACATTCTGCTCAAAATACATTGAAACAGCTGATCAGCTTAGCAAAGAGGTGGGTGAAGACAATCCCGGGCTCAATGTTTTCGATTATTCTGTTCGAGTTACAGGGAAGAGTCGACAAGAGGACAAACCTAAAGATTTGGACAAAATGGTTTGGTATGTGTTGAATAACTGTCCTAAGATACTACCTTATATCAAGTAAGTGCAGTACTGCAGCTTATACATCGTAATCTACTAAAATTGCAGCACATTCTTATATATTTAGATGTTTGACGCGATCACTATGTTGTCCAGCATCTACAAAGAGGAGTTACTGCCGCAAAATCCAAGAAACATTGACAAACTGGTTATGGCAGGATTTGCGAAATGGTTCAAGAACCATGTAAGCTTTTGAAGTGCACTATCAGTTTTTTTAATATATTGAGTACATAAGATGATCAGCTTGTCTATTTTCTAACCATATGTTAAGAAGATGCGGGAGGAAGGGCAGGCAGTTGATGATGCCCTTTACTCACTAGCAATGGGTCCTGATACTCGGGTAAGACATTATGAATCTTGCGTTGTTGGAGATGTGCGCTACAACACCCTTGCACGAGACGAAGGCAGGAAGACACAAAATAGTGCCATCATGAGCACGGATACGTATGACAAAGAGACAACTGAAATGTATGCTAACATAACAGACATTGTTCAGTTGCAGTATATCTCCAGTTTCGAGGATCATCGGTGTGTGGTTCTGTTGTGCTGTCGTTGGTATAACCTGTTTTCCAGGATCGCAAAACCCAGAGCTGATGATTATTTCAAATCCATCAATGTCAAGGCGGCGTACCAGACCAACGAGCCTTTTATTTTGGCAAATCAAGCAACACAGATATTTTTCTTGGAAGACACATTTGCACGTAGCGATGACTAGAGAGTATTGCAAAGGATTGAGGAGAGAAATTTGTTTAATGAAGTTGCACAACAAGATGATGCTTACACTGCTCCTGATGTACAAGATAACACAGATGTTCCTAATATCTTTGAGAACCATCACGTCAATGACGCCGGCGAAAAGATTGCCTGTCGTGCTGTGGACATACAAGAGTTGCTCAAGAAGAAGCCAACGTTCGGGGACGTTGAGGACGAAGAAGAAGATGACACCGTGGGGAATTACGATTCAGACTGGTACACATGGCGAAGATGTTGATGCTGCTGCTGCGGATGATGATTACATTGCTTTTGTCGTATTTGCCTGTCAGAAGACGTTTTTATCTGCTATGTGAAATTGTGTTTGCTATGACAACTGAAACCTGATGAACATGTTGTTTAGTATTTTGCTGTGAGAACATCACTTGTTATGTATGCTGATTTGTGTTTAGTGATTGTATGACAACTAAAACATGATGACATTGTTGTTTAGTTGTACTCATATTTGGCTGTGAAACTTGAATTTGATGACATAGTTTGTTGTTGGACTGCAATTTGCTCGACGTCTTCGAATGAGAACAAAGCTGACCCGACAGGGCCTCTGCTATTTATTTATTTATATGAGCAAAAGGGGATACCCCCTGATTTCCGTTAATAGAAATCATTAGATGTTCACAACACTACGCCCAGCCTGCTACATAGGTTTCATTCATTACTAGTTTCAGCAAAGTGCTCATGTCGTAGCCACTGAATACATCACGAGTGCTACATACACTGCAAATAAAGAGACAATCATCCTACAGAGCACATTGATTTTGCCCATTATCTTCACAAGCTCTTTCATCTCCTCATTGCTGTCAAGGCCGTTCAACAACTGTTGCTTGGCCATGATCAGAGGAACTGCATCTTTAACCTTCTGCTCTGCATCTTCCTCTTCTGTCGTTCCTTCAGTTACTTGTCCAACACCCCAACCTGCTGGTATTGGGATTCCTCGGCTAACCAAATAATCAGCGTAGTTGCATTCCCCCACATCAGCAACTTCCCAGAAATACAAATCACATGAATCTTCCCTTTTCTGCATGAATCAAATTGGAAGATCATCAACCAAACTATTAAAAAAATCAGCAACTGAAAGCAGCATAACAACACTTAAACATATTATTACCCCATGATTCGGGCATTTGTAGAAGACTCAACCAGGGTTGCGGATTGTGGTTGAGACGCGACGGATGACTCTGCGTGATTTGCAGCAGTGGCACCACACCAACGGCAGCGGGTTGTGATGAGCAATCGGCTGCGGTGCGCGTGCCGGCGGGGGTGTGATGAGACCCACAGGCGATGGTACGGGTGGCGACTTGGCGCATATCTGGTTGTTGCCTGCTGAAGAGCAGGTGGACGAGCAGCCAGCGGACATGGTTGCTGCGGCCAGAGCTTCTGATGCTAGGCAGAGTAAGTAGAGAAGAGGAGAAGCGAACGTTGGATATGTCAGTTTCATTACTTGCAGGGTAGCATAGCACCATATATAGTTATAGTCTAGGTTTGGATTCGAACCAGCTACAGGAGGGACCTCCTTGTTTTGCGAAAAAAAATATTTCTCCACCTGACAGCTGGGACCCACCGGCTGTATCTTCGCACGGAAGGAAGTGCCTCCTTGTTTTGTGAAAAAAATATATTCATCCCGTTGACAGCTGGGACCCGTCAGATTTGGTGACTGACTTGTGGGCCTACTAAGCGGACGTGTACGCACGGCTTTGTCAACTTAATCAACAAATGATTCTAGCAGCTAGACCGTTGGATGTTAATCCAACAGCCGTGCTCCTTCTTCAACCTCTGTTCTTGCTCCTGTCTCTCGTGAGCGGCACCGCGGCTGTGCTGCCGCGCACCCGAACCAGTGAAGTTTCCCACTCCTCTCCATCTGCGACTCCACTGCCCCGTCTTCCCCATCTCCGGGTCGTTCTAGTCTGGGTGCGCTTGACACGGTGTGGTCAATGTGGTCGACAACAGAGAGTCTTCAGAAGATGACTGTACGTGAGAGGCTGACAGTGGGGACGCACCACGCCCATGGACGCATGCATGCAACGAAACGCGGCGAGGTCAACGTGGTCAAGGAACGACTTCCATCGGAAATATACTGTACGTGGAGAGTCTCAGCTGGGTCCACGGCCGCAGCAAGTAAGTGCCTCCTTATTACGCGGAAAATAATGATTCCTCCAACTGACAGCAGTGACCCACTGGACAGGCCACCGTATTTTGCGAAAAAACGTTTGCCCCCTAACTGCTGGGACCCACCTGACGGGCCACCGTATTTCGTGAAAAAAATGTTCCCCCCACTGTCAGCTCGGACCCACCGGAAGTGCCTCCTTATTACGAACAAAAAAATGAATACTCCCCCGGCTAGCTGGGACCCACCTTGGTGGGAGGCTGACTTGTGGGCCTACTAAGTTGACGGGGACGAAGGGCTTTGTCAACTTAATCAATATGAACGATTCTAGCTCCAGTGACCGTACAATGTCCATCCAACGGCCGTAGTGCTTCTTCAACCTCTGGTGTTCTTGCTCCAGCCGCCCAAAGCAGCGCCGGTCGTGCCGCATGCTCCTGCCTCCCGTGGCCGGCTGTGCTGCCACGGAGGCCTCACCGCCCCCTACTATTCCCACCGGTGGCCAGGCCCTGCGGCGACGGCAGCCTCACACTGCAGCCGAACCAGTGAACCCTCGTACTCCTCTTCGCGCGACCTTCCACTGCCGTGTCTTCCCCGGCTCCGCGTCGTCCCCTTCCTAGGCCTCGCCGTCGTCCACCGCCGTGGTGCTCTCCGCGCGGCGTGGTCAACGTGGTCAAGGAACGACTTCCATCGGAAGAGTACTATATGTGGAGAGGCTGACAGCTGGGTCCACGGCCACAGCCCATTTTTTGTGATTTGCCAAGTAAGTCGCTTTGTCAGGCCTGTTGGGCTGCAAATCTTTCAAGACGAGGAGAGCTTTCATTCGGCTGGCCGAGAAAATGGCCCATCAGTAATGAGAAATGGGTTGTACATTTTTAAAACACATCAAACCGGCTAGTTTCAAATATCTTTTTTTCATTTCGAGATTTTAAATTACATTAATTTTTATGCGTGGAGAATTTGTTGGATTTTATATTGATATACATTTATTTTTAAAATCAGTTTGAATGTGAGTCAAAATTTCGGGATTAAAAACAGTTCGGACCACGCCGAAATATGCAAAATTTCGTATAATTTTTTAACCGTGGCCACAATATGGGCTGTAATGCTAATAAAAAGAATATGGGCTCCAAAAAAAACCTTAATAATTAGAAAATGGGCTGTAAATTATTAGAAATAATGGCAGATGGGCTGTATGCTGTTTTCCACAGATTTGAGGCTTTCCTAAAAAAAGGTTGACGCACAAGCAGTGACTGTTGGATGGCCATCCAACGGCCGTCGTGCTTCTTCAATCTCTGCTCTTCCTGCTCCAGCCGCTCAAACAAGCGCCGGCTGGATTGCCTACTCCCTCCTCCCCGCGTCCGGCTCTGCTGCCGCGCAGGCCTCACCGCCCCACCGTACTCCCATCGCTGGCCTAGCCATCCCTCTACTCACCCACACCTGTTATTCTCCGGCGACGGCAGACGAACCAGTAAACCCTCGTACAGTCGTACTCCCCTCCGCGTGGGAAACAACTGCCGAGTCTTCCCTGCCTCCGTGTCGTTCCCTTCCTAGGCCTCGTCGTCGTCCACCACCTTGGTGCTCTCGGCGCGGCCTGGTCAACGTGGTCAACGACCGACATGCATCTGAAGTGGACTGTACATGGAGAGGCTGACAGCTGGGTCCACGGCCGCACGCAAGGAAATGCCTCCTTATTACGCGCAAAATAATGATTCCTCCACCTGACATCTGGGACCCACCGAAAGGGCCTCTGTATTTCGCGAAAAAAATGTTACCGCCGCTGACAGCTCGGACCCACCAGCTATATCTTCGCACGCAAGGAAGTGCCTCCTTATTACGCACAAAAAAATGAATACTCCCCCTGTTAGCTGGGACCCAGTATAGTGGCAGGCTGACTTGTGGGCCTACTAAGTTGACGGGGACGGAGGGCTTTGTCAACTTAGTCAGTATACACGATTCTAGCTCCAGTGACCGTACGATGTCCATCCAATGGCCGTAGTGCTTCTTCAACCTCTGGTCTTCTTGCTCCAGCCGCCCAAACCAGCGCCAGTCGTGCCTCGTGCTCCTGCCTCCCGTGGCCGGCTGCAATGCGGCGGAGGCCTCACCGCCCCCTACTACTCCCACCGCTGGCCAGGCCATCCCTCTACTCACCCACACCCCCTGTTATTCTGCTGCGACGGCAGCCTCACACCGCAGCGAACCAGTGAACCCTCGTACTCCTCTACGTGTGGGCATCCACTGCCGCGTCGTCCCCTTCCTAGGCCTCGCTATCGTCCACCACCCTGGTTCTCTCGGCGCGGCGTGGTCAACGTGGTCAAGGAACGGCTTCCATTGGACGTGGACTGTACGTGGAGAGGCTGACAGCTGGGTCCACGGCCGCAGCAAGGAAGTGCCTCCTTATTACGTGCAAAATAATTATTTCTCCACCTAACAGCAGGGACCCACCGGACGGGCCACCGTATTTCATGAAAAAAACGTTTGCCCCTGACTGCTGGGACCCACCAGCTACATCTTCGCAGGCAACGAAGTGCCTGACAGTCAGGACCCACCTGGTCGAAGCGTACGTAGCGTTGTCATTCTGGTCGCGAACATGTACGCACATATATACTGGTGGATGTAGAGGCGCGCACGTGTTGTAGTAGAGGCACGTACGTGTCGTAGTAGAGGCGCGCACGTAGCATGTACACGTACGTACAGCGGCCAGGGTGCAAGAAAGAAAATACGGCCACGTATGTGTACATACGGGCGGGGTCTCGAATGCCTACTCGCGCATACGTACGGCCAGGGCTCGTGTACATGGCTGGGTCGGAACGGAGAAACAGCGTCGTCGTCGTGTTCATGGGGAGGCAACGGAATGCGTCGTGTTCATGGGGAGGGGTGTGGCGTACCGCAAAACAGAGGAAACGGACCTCCTACGATCGAAACGGGGGTCATGTTGATCGGGAGGAGTGTGGCGTACCGCAAAACGGACGAAACAGACCTCCTATGGTCGAAACAGGGGTCCTGTTGATCGGGAGGGGTGTGGCGTAACGCAAAACGGAGGAAACGGACCTCCTA
>NC_057802.1:306833287-306833996 GCF_018294505.1 Triticum aestivum | reverse complement strand
CCCTCCACGGGCACCCCTCCACCGTCTACTGTTCATCCAGCCCTCCACACCACGGGGTCCTGTTCAACCACCCCTCCACGGGCACCCCTCCACCGTCTACTGTTCATCCAGCCCTCCACCACACCACGGGGTCCTGTTCATCCAGAGGCAACGCCACCGCTCACTGTTCATCCAAACTCCCCGCAACGCTCACTGTTCATCCCAGAGGCAGCATCGATCGGCTTCAGTAAGCAGCAGTAGCGAAGGAATCGCTCGATCGGGTTCAGTTAACAGCCATCGATCGATCGCTCGGGTTCAGTAACACGTAGCCTGCAGTGCAATCGCTCGGGTTCAGTTAGAGCCCAACGCCTCGCACACACGCGCGTACGTGTACGAGAGAAACATGCATCGCTCGGCCCCCGACCTCCCACCGTAACCGGGAACTCCCCGAAATTTTCCTCGCCCTCGCTTCTACCACGGTTTTTTCGTCATGGACAGCCCAAAGAATGTCATGTAGCTGCGTCTCCGGCCCGCCCAGGACGAAAAGCCCATTTTCTGTCATGATTTTTTGTCATAGAAGTAGGAGCCCCACCACATCTATGATGATACCGGGTTTTGTCACAATTATCGTCATAGAACCAGCCTCAGCGGGGAGGGGGCTCGCCGGAGAGGTACCCCACTATCTATCTTAGGGTTCAGGGTGGGGGCGGTGGTGTGGGGATTGCTGGAG
>NC_057802.1:306793799-306832947 GCF_018294505.1 Triticum aestivum | reverse complement strand
CTGATGCTGCTACACGGCCAGCTGCCCCAGCTCTCGCACGCGCTGCTGCTACTTCTTTTCTGCTACTAGTGCGTTCAGTTTCGACAGTAAAATTCAGTTTCGACAGCAAAATTCAGTTTCGACAGTTAAGTTTAGTTTCGACAGTTAAGTTTAGTTTCGACAGTTAAATTCAGTTTTGACAGTTAAGTTCAGAGATGAGCGGCTGATGTATTTTACATCTAGTACTTTGTGGTTATGTATTTTACGTCATCTATTGGAGATGCTATTACAATTCCACTCAGGTTGACGTTGTCTGTCTTGTCCTGCTTCAGCCTCGGCGTCGTACAACTCACCGGAGCTGCTCCAACGACGAAAGCCTCCATCACAGCGGAGCAGTATCCCGGGCTCCACCTCAAGATGCCTAGGATGTTCTTCCCCTCCTCCGATAGCCAAGTCAGCCGGATCATCCTCATCGACCAACCCAATCATGCTGAGATCGACATGGCTTCGCCAAAGACATTGTACACTTGTTGCATCTCTTTTTTACTCTACATGTTATATATATTGTCCACTGAGCACACGTAGTAACGTGAAATACGATTAGTTTCTCCTACTATATGACAAGCAGTGAGGTACCAGGCAACTTAGCTATCCGTGATGGACTCTCTTGAAAGCCATCATTATTTATCTCTGCGCGTTTGAGCTGTGCATTTGTCGATGGGCCTGGGAGTTGAGCTAGTAGGGCAGTGGCCTGGGTCCAAAGTAGTAGAAGTAGCACAAAAACATTTTTTGAGTGTAGGATTTTCCTTGCTCAAGCCTGCCTACTAGAATCGCTAGTGCTTGAAAGGAAAAGTGAAGGAAAAACATAGGAATTGGAAAGTTTCCTATGGTACTACTATTCATGCATTTGGTTCAAAGGAATGGAGCAAAGGAAAACTGTAGGATTTCTCCCTTTAGTGTCTCTTTGAAAGAAAAACCATAGGAATTTTAATATCCACTTGTCCTACTTTTCAAATTCCTATTCATGAAGCACAAAACTAAGAGATAGTAGCATAATAGCATTATAACCGTACATTTTCTTGTGGTTTGACTTAATCTCACCATTCTTCTTTGCATCCCGTGATCTTCCAATTCTTGTGAACCAAACACCCAGATTGGCAGAAATCATGTGTTTTTTAATTCTCGGTTTTGCACGTGCATTCCTATCCTATTACTGTGTATTTCCTATCTCTGCATTGTTAGAATCCTCCAATTCAAGCAAGCACTTATAGAATTACTTCTCTTACAGATAGTTGTCAAAGAAAACCTTGCGTGGTTTGTCCCGCTCCTGCCGCGCCGTCGTCTATCGGATCACGGGTTCCGGCAAAACCCTTAAGGTTTGAACACTGGGGTGCGCGCGAAGATTTCCTCCCTACCGATCTACGCCCTAGCACTCTAAGATCTCGCGGACGAACTCGACGAACTCGCAACACAAAGACACAGATTTATACTGGTTCGGGCCGCCGTCGTGGTGTAATACCGTACTCTAGTGTGGTGGTGGTGGATTGCCTCTTGGGCTGATGAAGAACAGTACAAGGGGAAGAACAGCCTCCTGAGGTTGAGGTGTTCTTGTGCTTGGAGAGCTTGTGTGGGTGAGATGTGATGCGGAGCATCCCGTGACCATCACCACAGACGTCACACCAACACCGCAAGGACGGAGAGAACCAACGTCACGCGCACGTGCCATCGAGATCGGGGTGAACTATTTCCTCTTCGAGTTTCATTCGGATTCACACGAGAGTCAGATAAATGGAAACTCTATGCACTCGTAGGTACCAAGAAGAGGACCGTGAAGAGGCGAGGATGGAGAGACATGCACCTATGGTGGAGGAGAAGGAAGAAGGACACGCGAGGCGTGAAGCAAGAGAGATCGCGGACCCCAACCGCCGGAGGGCCAAGTCCCTGGCCACCCCGGGTGCCCGGCCACCAGCAACTCGGGTGCCCGGCCCTCCCCTGGGCGCTACCTCTGCCGGCCCCGGGTGCCCGGCCTTGGAGCCCCGGGTGCCCGGCCCTTGGCCCAACCGCCCCCTGGGCGCTGGTGCGGCCCACCTCGGTTGCCCGGGCCATCACACCCTGGGTGCCCGGCCTCCTCCTGGCGTGGCCCAGCCCCGCCACCGGGTGCCCGGGCCATCACCCCCGGGTGCCCGGCCCAGCTCCAGCCGGCCTCGGCCTAGCCCGGGTGCCCGGCCTCTGCCGCCCCGGGTGCCCGGCCCACTCCGAGGGCCTGCGTGCCTTGTTGGGTTTTTACCCTTGTATCACTCTCCCCTCACCCAACTGGTCCCTAGGCTATATAAACTCTTTCCCTAGCTCATTTAGAGGATAGCAAAGTATATGATAGACATATGTGAGCTTTGCTCCATGGATCCACTCCACTAGGAGATCAAGACCTCCTCTTGGAGTGACCAACCTCAAGACCCCCTCATGGGTGGCCCCCTTCAAGACCTCATTCCTAATAGGATCGGGATGAACTAGTACCTTGTATCTTTCCTTTGTTGTCTTTGAATCATTGTATCTCTCTTTGTGTGATTGGATCTAGCATATGTGTGATTAGATCTAGTCAATTTGAGTGTTTTCCCTCTCTTGTGTTCTTCGTGTTCTTAGGGATTTCCCCTCCAATTCGTGAAAGATCTCCATCTAGGGTTCCACCATACAACATCTTGGTACCATGAGCCACGTTTTATCATGAATTTGGAGTCTCCCCCACCGTTTTCTAGCCTTGTTTTGTGTGATTTCGTCCTAAATTCGAAAATTCCCCACCAAAAATAGCCCCAAACTTTTTTTGTGATTTGTTGCATTTGATCCATGGATTTGCTTGGTTTCGAGTGGATCTAGCATTCCCCCATCCATCTCCACCTTTCCCTCCAGGAAATCCACCAATTTCTTCCACTTTCCCTCGAATTTCCGGCCAAATCCGACACCCCCGGGCACCCGGACCTCAAACCCCGGGCACCCGGACCCCCCCCGCCCACCCCCGCTAACCACCCCGGGTGCCCGCACCCCAAACCCCCGGGCACCTGCACCCCGGGCTGTTTGCCTCGGACCACCCCGGGTGCCCGCTCCTTCCTCCCCCGGGCACCCGCACCCCCCAGAATCAGCCGCGCGCACTTTACGTTTTCACTCATAACTTTCACTCCCGAACTCCGATTTGGGTGTTCTTTGGCTAGTTGAAAAGCTAGCGACGTGCCCGAGCTGCTCATCTTGGTTTTACCACCATTTGAATCCATCAGAATTTTGGCATTTTGGCATCTTTGCATAGGCCATCCACCATATCATCCGCCAAACCACCATAGCTTTCCGCAACCTAACCCGATTTTTGGATGGTTGTTACTCTATGACCGACTCAACACTCGCAACATGCTCAAGAGAAGGCATTACAACATCGGAGATGACTTCAGCTGCCTCTTATGCAACCAGCAAGTTGAAGAGGATGTGGAACACATGATCTTCCAATGCCCTTTCAGCAAATACTGTTGGTCCAAACTAGGGATCATGTGGGAAGAATCTGGCTCCAGACTGCACTGGATAAGCAAGGCCTCTAATGATTGGAACAAACCCCTGTTCATGAAAATCTTCTTACAAGCAGCTTGGAGCATATGGAAAGAAAGGAATAACAAATACTTCAGAGGCATCCCTCCAACATACCACGGCTGGTTTGATAGGTTCAAGCAGGATTTCACCCTTCTCCAACACAGAACAAGAGTAGACTTGAGAGACTTTATTTTCTCTTTTATAAACAATCTTTCACCCCACTAGCCAATCTAGAACTTGGTCAAATCACACTCTCCCCAAAAGTGGTGGATGAGATGCTTGTAAATATGGGTTGTACAATGTACCTTACTTTTTGAGTAATACAATCACAGTGGGAGTCTCTCCCACTGTACAAGTTCTCAAAAAAAAACCTAACCCGATTTTTGCTCCATATAGCATTTGTGGTTGCTTGAGTGATGACTTGAGTCTCCTAAGGTGTTTCGGCTACTTAGGGACGGTCACTTCGTCATCACCCACCACCACCACTTCCGCATTGCTAACTCCGGAGCCACCAACGCATTCCGCTACCACCATTTGACATTTTTCTTTGAGATTTTGAGTTTGCGGTTTTTACCGTTTCCTAAGGTGTTTCGGCTACTTAGGGAAGGGTCTACATCATCTTGGTATCTACATCAAGAACACCGCCACTCATCATCACCACGAGGTCGTCTTCGACATCGACCACTTCGCCATTTTGACACCCTAACCGTAAGCAAGAACGGTAACCTCTATATCATCTTGGAATCGTGGTATCCCATCATTGTACACTCTTGCCTTTACATTGTTAACCCCTTAGCCCATTTTGCGTCACTTGCCTATCGAGACTAGCCTTTGAGTATTGCCGGCAATGTTACTTGTGCACATTAGTGATCCGTGCCTTCCATTGCATACATACCATATCATATTGGTATCATCTTGGTATCATCATATCATCCCTTGTGCCACAAGATTGTTCCCGCATATACACAATTGTTATCTTGGTTTGTGCATTTAGCATAAGTGGCCATACAAAAAAAAGAGAATAAGCTTTTAAGCAAAAAGTAAAAGAGAGCAAAGAGCTTGTAAGCAAGAGCCATAGCATCGCCACATTGCATACCATACTACCATATTGATCATCTTGGATCATGGTGTGCAAAACACCGGGAACATCATACACATAGCATACTTGGGATAGAAGGCTCATACATTTTGCATCTTATAGGTTGTGCACAAGTGTCGTATCCGCCTCTTGAGCAATCGTGCTAGCGTCTCTCTTGAGTTGTGCAACACGAGCGTTTTCCGTGGATTCCACATTTTGTGCTCATCCCTTGGTTGCACGACCCCATTTATCTATCCGTATGTGTGTTTCCGCGTGCCAAATATTGCTATTGGTCTACTTGTTTCACTTGCGAATTTGTGAATCTTTTCCAACATTATTGACTCTTGCTAACATTTTGCATCAAATTTTTGTGCCACTATCCTCACCGAGCTCCACCATAAGCCTTACTTGTGTAGGTGTAAGAATTGACAAGATCCGATACCAATTGTGATATTTCCTTGTTACATTATTGAGTGATCATTGATCCATCTTCAACATTGGATAAGGTACATTGGTCTAGTTCTTTCCTTTCTTCCACCTACATTTGCTCGAGTCTTGTGATGGATAGGCAAGGCATTTCATCTCCGGTCTTCCACGACAACGACAACGCGAACAACTACATCACCAAAACGTCCATCCTTGGACTACAACGAGCAATGCAAGGCCTTGAGCGACTCGCCATCAACATCCGCCAAAACGAAGCAAGGATAAGGGACTACCTCGACCCCAAGTTGGCCGAACAAAGGGATCAAGTACGAGACATGGTGGCCAACTACAAGTCTTCTTCCCCTTCGCCATCTTCAAGGCGGCGACGCTCAAGTGGCCAATCTTCGGAACGTCATCGAGCTCAAGCACTACAACACCATCAAGATAAAGATGCTCGCGATGCGTACACCTACAAGTCCCAAAAAGCTCTACATCAAGCTACGGCCAAACTTCATGAGCACAAGAGAAGACCGCGAGACAAGCACCACCAAGACGGAGCTACGACTACTACGACCACTTCAGCATCTTCGCCAAGTGTCATCAAGGCATCTTCGCCTTTGGACGTATGGCATCTTCGCCTACCTCTGACGAGTACGCCTACATCGGCCTTCCTCCACGGCGATGGTGACGAGATGATCGAGCATGGGATTTTCCCTTCGGTCATGGAGGAGAGCGATGATGTGCCATCTTCGGCCTTCATGACGATGAGATGGTTGAGCATGGGATTTTCCCTTCGACCACGGCGACGTATGATGACTTGAGTGACTTTTGCCACCATATTGAGAGTGAGAGTGACTTCACCACTAGCCCCATATATGATGAGTTGCCACAACTCCCATGTGAGGAGAGCCACAACCCCCACCACTTGAGTGAGATGAATGACTCCACCATATGTGACATTGAGTGCACCTACCTTGAGGGAGTGAGTGAGCCACCACCACATAGAGAGAGTGAGGTAGTTGATAAGGCATGTGCCATTTCGATTTCTAACAACTTAACCTCTTCCTCTATTGTGTCTTCTCATTTGGTGCTAGGTCCCATATATGATGATGCGCCGATCTTCGACGACTTCGTCCTCCCTTTGGACAAGACGATGGCCATGGTGGAATATGATGCACCCCCCACATGGTTCCATCAAGATGAAGATGATGACCACCATTGGGTCTTTGCCACCTCACCTACACCACTTTAGTGGAACGACAAAGGTAACATAGGTGAAGGTGATGCTCTTGTCCCACTAGTGGACGTTCTTGACATCGATTGCTTGCATGATGTTGATCCACCTATTACCATGCTTCATGCTAGTATGATTTCTCCATGCGATGATTTACCCAATTATGATGAGTTTGATGATTGCCATGAGGAGTCTATTAGTTGTGATGCCATGTTACATAGGATTTCTTGTGACAATTCTTTAGGTCACATCATGTTTGATGATCCGCTTGACTTGTCATATGCTATGCATGAGATCAACAATATGTCATTGCAATCTCATCGTGGTGACTATGCATATGCCATCAACATAAACCCAATTTGCACATATGGCATAGATGACAAGCCCATGGTTATTGGCATTTTTTTTCTTGTGATGATATTCATATGCTCCCTTTGCATCATTTTTCTACTATGCCATGCCATGATCGCATTGTTCCAAATATGCATTGTTTTGGATGTTGTCAATATTCTCCATGTGATGTTTCCATTTATGCTCATGAGGAGACCCCCATAGTTTCCTCATACATTTTAGGAGATTTTGATTCATCCTATCCATTGCATGATCCCACTACTTGTGTGCACCATATGCTTCCCATGAATAAACATGCTATTGATGTGCCATATACTTGCATTCTTAATATGTGTCCCCATCGTGTCATACATAACAACTATTCTTTCATGATGGATGACATGTTCTTATACCATGCATCAAATTTCTTTGAGCGATGCTTATCTTGTGCTAACTCAAACATGCACATACACATCATGATTGATGATGTGTACATTTACCACACACACAATTTCTTTGGTTTGTGTCTCTTTTGTGTAGGTACCCATGAATACTTGTCAACCTCACAATCCCATGAGTTGACAAAATGAGCTCTAGAGAGCAATGATGACTTGGGATCCCATGGATGGTCTTTCCCACCGCTCTCTTCGCGCAAAGACTTCACGCATTTCTTCTACATGGCTCTCACTTGGCTATGGGTTATTGTCCATTACATATTATATGCCCATATTGCCATGTTCACTTTGCATGATATGCTCATTCCTATGCCTTTGCCATGCATTTGTGACCCATGCTTTGCATTACACATGATGATTGATTCTACTACGTGTATGTGTATTTGCAAGCTTGGTGGAGATATTGCTTGTTATGGCCATGTTTGCTATGTGCCCCATGCCTATGATGATACTTTGATCTTGATTTGTGTTCGCGCTTGCGATATGTCATGTGCATTGTCTATGCTTACTATTTGCACACATGTCATGCTTGCCATGATTCCTCCTAGTATGTTGCATCTTTGCACTACTAGCTTGCTTGACTTGATCACTATGATTGCTTGCTTTGTCGCATCTCCCATGTTCCATTCTTACTCGCTTTCTTGGGTTGCTGCCATATATGTTGATGCCTCTCACTTGATTTGTCATGATCATTGTCCCTTGTCTTCATTAGTTGCATCTCTCATATCACCTTGTATTGCGTGCCAACTTGCTATGCTTATTGATCGTGGAGACTTGGACATATTACTTGTGAAGCATGCTTGTTTACTTGTCCAACATATTAGCACCTTTACCTCACCTATGCATGCTTATTTCCATGATGCTTTTCCATGTGCTCTATTTATGTGCTTACATGCCAAGTCACACTCCCTTGTCACACCATATGCTATGCTTGATGAAGACACTTGTTTGGTGAATCGCCAATTGAATGCTTGGTTTTGCTCTAACGCTAACCACATTTGTTTTTCCAAGAGTTTGTTCTACTTGCTCCTTTCGAAGGAATCACAAGACGGTGCGACATTGGAGAGTGACCATTTCGAGCTTCCACATGACAAGTGCTTGGTGGTCGTCCACTTCTACATGGAGACGCCCTCTCTTCCCCATGGTGATGAAGATCATGATCCGTGGACGGATCTCTCCCAAGGGGGGGGGGGAGATGATGCGGAGCATCCCTCGACCATCACCATGGACGTCACACCACCACCGCAAGGACGGAGAGAACCAACATCAAGGACACGCGCACGCGCCATCGAGACCGAGGTGAACTCTTTCCTCTTCGAGTTTCATTCGGATTCACACGAGAGTCAGATTCTACCTCAAATGGAAAACTCTATGCACTCGTAGGTACCAAGAAGAGGACCGTGAAGAGGCGAGGACGGAGACACATGCACCTATGGTGGAGGAGAACGAAGAAGGACACGCGAGGCGTGAAGCAAGAGAGATCGCGGACCCCAGCCGCCGGAGGGCCAAGTCCCTGGCCACCCCGGGTGCCCCGGCCACCAGCAGCCCGGGTGCCCGGCCCTCCCCTAGGCGCTGCCTCTGCCGGCCCGAGGTGCCCGGCCTTGGAGCCTCGGGTGCCCGGCCCTTGGCCCAGCCGCCGCCTGGGCGCTGGTGCGGCCCACCCCGGGTGCCCGGGCCATCGCACCCCGGGTGCCCAGCCTCCTCCTAGCGCGGCCCAGCCCCCCACCGGGTGCCCGGGCCATCACCCCCGGGTGCCCGGTCCAGCTCCAGCCGGCCTCGGCCTAGCCCAGGTGCACGGCCTCTGCCGCCCCGGGTGCCCGGCACACTCTGAGGGCCTGCATGCCTTGTTGGGTTTTTACCCTTGTATCCCTCTCCCCTCACCTAACTGGTCCATAGGCTATATAAACTCTTTCCCTAGCTCATTTAGAGGATAGCAAAGTATATGATAGACATATGTGAGCTTTGCTCCATGGATCCACTCCACTAGGAGATCAAGACCTCCTCTTGGAGTGACCAACCTCAAGACCTCCTCATGGGTGGCCCCCTTCAAGACCTCATTCCTCATAGGATTGGGATGAACTAGTACCTTGTATCTTTCCTTTGTTGTCTTTGAATCATTGTATCTCTCTTTGTGTGATTGGATCTAGCATATGTGTGATTGGATCTAGTCAATTTGAGTGTTTTCCCTCTCTTGTGTTCTTCGTGTTCTTGGGGATTTCCCCTCCAATTCGTGAAAGATCTCCATCTAGGGTTCCATCCTACGACAAGATGCCTCTGATTGAGTTATCCCCTACGGTGGTGGCTAGCTCTACTTATATAGGCCCTGGTCCTCTCCCCAAATATTGAGCGGGAAGGGAGCCAACAACGGCCAATTTGAAAGGTGACAACTAGTATAGCTTATCCTGACAAAAGTGGTCTTCGCCTGCAAAAGGCTCTGGTGGTGACGCCGCCTTGGGCTCCACGGTGACCTCCGTCTTGCCGTCCTTCGGGTCCTGGTCTCGTTGCACCGATATGGAAACCCTTGATTGATGCCTCGGTACTCCGCGCTTGCACCTGCCTCCTTGGCACCAAAGAGGAAACAAGGATGCTGCGCGCGCTGGCGCCCGCTTGGCGCCCGCCTTGTGTCGATCGTCATGGCTCACGTCACGAGAGCCTCGCGAGGTTTGCCTTGCCTTGATCTCTCCACTCCTCGTGAGCCTACCTGGCGAGGCCGCTCCTGAGGAGGTCTTGCGTCGTCTGCCTCGCGAGGCTTGGCCCCTCGCGAGGGTCTTGAATGCCTTGTTGATGAGGATGGGCCGTACAGGCCTGCTACCATAGCCACGCCGTGGGCCGCAGGCAGGCAAGTTTGGGGACCCCCGTTCCCAGAACACTGCCAGTAGCCCCCGGGCCCAAGGCGCGCTCGGGCTTGGCTTCGAGGCGAAGCCAAAGGTCAAGCGCGGAGCGCCGCGGGCCCCAAAAGCATGCGGCCTCGGTTGACGTGTGGCGGTTGATTGGACGTGGGCGTCTCCGCTTCCCCATGCTGCCTCGGCAGCTGCTCAACTTGACAAGTCCCTGCGACATGCAAGGAAAACCATCATTACCTGTGCTCGCGGGGGCACTGGTTGGCCTTCTCCTGATATAAATGAGGGAGGGGGTGGAGCCCCCGTCGCCCATCTCTTCCCATTCCGCTCGCTTCTTTCTCTCTGCTCCATCGCCGGCTCCAATGGCGACATCGAAGAGGTTCTCCGCCGTATAGAAAGGAAAGGCCCCTCGCGAGGGGCCCGGCTCCCCGGCGCCCAAGCGTGGATGTGGTCGTCCCCGCAAGCACACCGCGACTCCCGCCGCGGCCCTCCGCTCTCGGGGTGGCACCGCTGCGCGTCGCGGGGGTCGCTCCGGTCGCGGCAGCCCCATCGATGAGGGAAGGCGTGCCGTGGTTGCGCGGCCTCCCCAGCCGCGCTTCCACTCGGCGGAAGTGCTGCCAGAGTTTGTTGTCTGGTCAGAGGGTCCGGCCGGCAACTGGCTTCAGATCTCGCGCTTCTTCGTCGATGAGCTGCCGGCCTCTGGTCCAGGCGGGCTCTGGCTGCAGGCGGACGGTTGCTGCAGCAGGGCCTCCTGGGTCGTGGTCGAGGTCTCCACCGTGGGCAACATAGCCCTGGCCCGCGATTGGTAGACGTTCGCTCGCGCGCGGCCTGGGCAGGCGGTGCACCCTCCACTTCAAGTACGACGGTGATGCGACCCTCTACGTGAGGGTGTTTGGGGAAGATGGTCGCCGCACCGGGTGCTGCCCCGAGACGAACAACGGCGAGGAGGTGCTCGGTCTCGGTGACGGCTGTGACGAGGGCGAGGGCGAGCCCGCCGACCGCGCCTCGTCCAGCTACGGAGGCTCTTCTCTCGGCAAAAGCTCCAGCAGCGGTGACTACGACCAGCCACCACGCCGCCGCGCTCGCTTCGAAGGTGGTAGCGGGTCGTCTCGTCGCCGCGCCTCCGTGAAGCGCGAGGAGGGATCCGGCTAAGCTTGGGACGTCGCCAGGAGTCTGTCCCCGTGGATCGCTGCACGTTGCTTTTGTTTTGCTCTTCTTTTCTTTCCTGCATCAAAAATGAAACCAGTATGGGCCCGGAGGGGCGTGTATCGAACTGTGGTTCCTTGATCATTACGCTATGCTTGTTGTTTCCATGTTGTGTCGTTTGTTTGGTGCAGAGATAACTTAGCTTGGCGTGTTCGGGGCTGCCTCTGCTTCGTGAGGCACTTGTTTCCTTGTGCTCGTCTTGGCTTAGTAGTTGCTCAAGAACTGCAGAAAATTCGTTAGGAAGCTCGCTAGGAGACTTGTCGTTCACCCGAGCCTTGACCCAGCGCTTCATATCGCGGTACCCGTGGGGCGCGGATTAGGAGAGGTGCGCAAGCTTGTGGGCTCGAACAAGGGTGCTTCGCGAGAAAACAGACTGAAGGCAGAGAGACAGAAGGGAAAAACGCTTGCGAGGGCACCTGCCTAGCCCCCTCGCGAGGTATGCGAGAGAGAGAACACAGGCGAACTAAAGTTGGGAATAGCAGCAAACGGAACCAAATCAGCAAGGAACACTGGAAGCAACTCCGATTAAGAGAAAACGAGCCAACTACGGAAAGCAAATGAAAAGCCGCGTCCGGCACCTAGTCTAGTCTTCAAGTCTTCTCACCAGCGCGGAGCTAAGTGCTGCCACTAGGCGTGGGAGGGAGCCCCCGAGGCCCGAGGGCGGCTCTCCGGAGACTCCGGGGCGTGTACAACCCCACTCATTATTACGTGAGAGTGTCACGGGCGGCGATTCTTCACATGCACAGGGTCTTCTTCACAGGCACTGGGCCTTTCTTCACAGGCACTGGGCCTTCTTCACAGGCACTGGGCCTTTCTTCATAGGCACTGGGCCTTCTTCACAGGTGCTGGGCCTTGCTTTATGGGTAGAACTTCCGGAGGTGCTGGATGTTCCAGGCGTTCTGGATGGGTACCCCGTCCTGCGTCTCCAGGCGCACGGCGCCAGGCCTGGAGATATGGACGACCTTGAATGGGCCCTCCCACATGGGTGAAAGCTTATGTAGCCCTTCCCTGGTGAGGACCTGCCTCAGGACGAGGTCACCTGTCTCGAGCGTCCTAGAGCGGATGGTGCGGCAGTGGTATCGCAGCGCCTGCTGGTACCTTGCCGCCCTTAGTGCAGCTTCGCGGCGGCGTTCCTCCCCCAGCACGAGGTCCATCCCCCGCAAGGCGCCCTGCTGCGTTTCATCAAATGCCAGGACCCGTGCGGAGCGATGCTTGACTTCGTGAGGGAGGACCGCTTCAGCTCCGTAGACGAGGAAGAATGGGGTCTCGCCCGTCGGCTTGGTGGCGGTGGTGCGGATGGACCACAACACGGACTGGAGCTCGTCGTACCAGCCCCTGCCGCATGCCTCGAGCTTATTCTTGAAGGTCCTGGTCTTGAGGCCCCTTAGGACCTCTTCGTTGGCGCGTTCGGCCTGACCGTTGCTCCTGGGGTGCGCCACTGAAGCATAGCAGATCTGCGTTCCAAGGTTAGCACAGTATGTTTTGAAGAGGTTACTGGTGAACTGCGAACCGTTATCGGTGATGATGCGGTTGGGGACTTCGAAACGGCTCACGACGCCCTTGATGAACTTGACCGTGGAACCAGCTGGGATGGTGCGAACGGCTTCCACTTCCGCCCACTTGGTGAACTTGTCGATGGTGACGTACAGGTAGCGGTAGCCCCCTAGCGCCCGAGGGAAGGGGCCCAAGATATCCAGCCCCCAAACTGCGAACAACCACGTGAGTGGTATGGTCTGGAGGCCCTGAGCTGGCTGATGTATCTGCTTGGCGTGGAACTGGCAAGCTTCGCAGGACTTCACCAACTCGCCTGCGTTGTTGAGCGCCATGGGCCAGTAGAATCCACTGCGGAACACCTTGCCGACGAGAGTCTGTGATGACGAGTGGTGTCCGTAGTCCCCGCCGTGTATGTCAATCAGCAACTCCTTCCCCTGGTCACTGGAAATGCAGCGCTGCAAAACATCGTTTGGTCGCTTCCTATACAACTCGCCATCCTGGATGCAGTATGCCGTGGCTTGCCGGGCCACGCGCTCTGCGTCCTCTTCCTTCTCCGACAACGTCCCTTGCATCAGATATTCCTTGAATTCCTTGGTCCAGCATTCCTCCTGGGGCTTGAGTGCCAAGAGCCGGCGAGCTCCTGAGGTTGGGCCACAGGCTGGGGCTGCCGTGGCAGGTGGTTGTGGGAGCTCCTCCCGAGGCTGAAATGTGCTTGAAAGTGTTGGCGTCGCCGATGGCCTGAAGAGCCGCTCCTCGAAGACGCCAGGCTCTTGGGGCGGCCACTTGGATGCCCTCCTGGCGATGTCGTCAGCTTCCTTGTTGGTGCCCCGGGGCACATGCTGCACCTCCAGTACCATGAACTGTTTTCCATCTTACGCACTTCTGCGAGGTATGCCTGCATGTGCTCGTCCTTTGGCTCGTATACTTTGTTGGAGAAGTTGACGAGGAGCTCTGAGTCGCCCCTAACGGTGAGGCGCTTCACCCCTAGAGCTGTCGCGGCCTTCAGTCCAGCTATGGGGCCTTCTATTCTGCGATGTTGTTGGAGACCTTCTCGCCCTGTTGAAAGCAGAGCTGCACGGCGTAGTAGAGCTTGTCCTGAGTGGGCGAGATGAGTACTGCTCCAGCCCCTGCGCCTTGATGTGCGAAGGCGCCATCGAAATACATGACCCAACCGTCCGGTGCCTCGCTTCCTGATGAGGTGGACCGGTCTTCCTGGAAGTAGTGCCGCAACTTGCGCGAGGCCACCAAGAGTGCGAGCAGGAGCTTCTGAGGCATGGGATATCGTGCCCTTGCGTCCCGTAACACCGTGCTGACAAAATACACCGGGTGCTTGACAAGGGCTGGCGTGTTGGTGAGTCTTGTGTCTTGCGGAGACCGGGACATCTCCTGAGGTGGTGGAACTCCTGGTGCCTGGTCGTTTCCGGGGGTCTCTGTGACATCGTCCTGCCGAGCATGGACCTCTCTTGGCGCCGCCACGGCTCTTGCTGCGCCTTCCTGATCTTGCGCCTTCTTGGCCGGCGGTGTAGCCTGGTGCGGAGCGCCCTTGGCTTGGTGTTCCTCCTGAACCACCACCAGCGCCGTGCTAGCGGAGTACGAGGTGGCGGCAAGATAGAGAACAAGAGGCTCGAGTGGCCTTGGCGCCACCATCACCGGGGGGCTGGTCAGGTATCTCTTGAGGTCTTGAAAAGCTTGGTCGGCATCCAGGGTCCACTCGAATGGGCCTTTCTTCTTCATCAGCTTGAAGAAGGGTAAGGCGCGCTCCCCCAACTTGGAGATGAAGAGTCCCAACGCGGTTACCCGACCAGCCAACTTCTGCATTTCCTTGAGGGTTTGCGGTGGGCTCATGTCCTCGATGGCCTTGATCTTCTCTGGGTTTGCCTCGATCCCTCGGTGGGACACAAGGAACCCAAGCAGCTTGCCGGAAGGGACAACGAACACACACTTCTCAGGGTTAAGTCGCAAGTTCACCTGGCGCAGGCTTGTGAAGGTCTCCTCCAGGTCTTGCATCAAGGTTCTCGCCTCCCGAGACTTCACCACCATGTCATCGACGTAGGACTGTGTGTTTCTCCCGAGCTGCCGCCCTAAGGCGATGTGCATCAACCGCTGAATGGTCACGCCTGCGTTGTGCAGTCCGAAGTGCATGCAGGCGTAGCAGTACACACCACACGGGGTCAGGAAGGCTGTCTTCTCCACATCTTCCACCGCCATATTGATTTGGTGATACCCTGAGAACGCATCCAGGAAGCATAGCAGGTCGCACTCGGCGGTGGAGTCGATGATCTGGTCGATGCGCGAGAGAAGGAACCGGTCTTGTGGGCACGCCTTGTTGAGGTTGGTGAAGTCGACGCACATTCGCTCCTTTCCGCCTTTCTTCGTTACTACGACGGGGTTCGCCAGCCATTTGGGGTACCGAACCTCGCGGATGGCACCCGCTGCCTCCAACTTGCGGGTCTCCTGGACGATGACGGCTTGCTTCTCCATGGATTGCCGTCTAGCCTGTTGCTTGACAGGGCGCACATTGGGGCATACCCTTAAGTGATGCTGAATCACCTCTCTCGGGACCCCCACCAGCTGGTTGGGCTCCCATGCGAATATATTCTTGTTTGCGCGCAAGAATTTTACCAACGCTTCCTCTTGGCTCGGGTCGAGGCCGGCACCTATGATGAAGGTGGCTCCTGAGGACCCGTCCTCGTCGACCGGCACCTGCTTGGTTTCTGCCTTGTCTTGGGTGAACAACTGCTTCTTCTTGGTTGGCACGGCCTCCTTGACCTCGGGAGCACCAGCGTCGACGGGATGCGTCGCCGCAGTGGCCTTGAAGGCGAGTTTGAGTGCTGTCATGGCCTCCTTGGTGTCCCCATTGACGGTGAGGACACCTTTGCTTCTAGGCATCTTCATGAGGTTGTAGGCCGGATGAGTCGCCGCCATGAACTGGGCCAGAGCTGGGTACCCGAGGATGGCGTTGTACGGGAGGCCGATGCGGGCGATGTCGAAGTCGACCAGCTCGGTGCGGTAGTTGTCGCGCGTACCGAAGGTGACAGGAAGGCGGATCTGCCCCAGGGAGTGGGAAGCACCGCCACCAACTCCCAAGAAAGGCTTGCTGAGACTGAGCCGCTCGAGCGGCACGTGAAGGAGGCTGAAAGCTTCCACGGAGAGCAAGTTGAGGCCAGCGCCGCCGTCGACGAGGGTCTTGGTGACGGCCACGTTGCAGATGGTGGGCGTGCAGAGCATCGAAAGCATGCCCGAGCCGGCGGTGGTGACGGGGTGGTCTTCTGAGCTGAAGGTGAGGTCGGCCTCAGGCGCAGCCTAGCCGGCGGAGCCCCCGAGCGCTTGGAAGCGGCACCGATCTAGCGAAGGAACGGCTTGATGTGGCGATCTGAAGGAGGCGCCTGAGAGCCGCCTAGCAGAGCCGCAACTGCGTGGTGCGCCGGTGCCGCGTAGTGCGCAGTGAAGAGGTCGCACAACTCCTCCCAAGACGCCACCGTGGATCCGGGAAGGTTGAGCAGCCAGGCGCGTGGCTCGCCGGCGAGGGCCATGGGAAGCGACTTGGCCATGTCCTTGTCGTCACCCCCAGCCTCAAGGATGGCCTCCTCGTATGCCAGCAGGAAAGCCGACGGGTCCGCCGCACTGTCGTAGCGGGGCGGCATCTCCGGCTTGAACTTGGGTGGCCACCGCACCTGCCGCAGGGCGGGGGCAAGGGCTCAGAGCCCCCTGGCCCCGTCGTCAATGCTGGCCGTCGAAGTCAGTGGCGGGGCGCCTGCCATGCGGGCGGAGCGCGGTGGCGTCGGAGCGCAGATCGACGGAAGAGAAGCTACGGCGCACCCCTACCTGGCGTGCCAAATGTCGGATCATGGGTTCCGGCAAAACCCTTAAGGTTCGAACACTGGGGTGCGCGCGAAGATTTCCTCCCTACCGATCTACGCCCTAGCACTCTAAGATCTCTCGGACGAACTCGACGAACTCGCAACACAAAGACACAAGATTTATACTGGTTTGGGCCACCGTTGTGGTGTAATACCTACTCCAGTGTGGTGGTGGTGGATTGCCTCTTGGGCTGATGAAGAACAGTACATGGGGAAGAACAGCCTCCTGAGGTTAAGGTGTTCTTGTGCTTGGAGAGCTTGTGTGGGTGAGATGCCCCTGATTGAGTTATCCCCTACGGTGGTGGCTAGCTCTACTTATATAGGCCCTGGTCCTCTCCCCAAATATTGAGCGGGAAGGGAGCCAACAACGGTCAATTTGAAAGGGGACAACTAGTACAGCTTATCCTGACAAAAGTGGTCTTCGCCTGCAAAAGGCTCTGGTGGTGACGCCGCCTTGGGCTCCACGGTGACCTCCGTCTTGCCGTCCTTCGGGTCCTGGTCTCGTTGCACCAATATGGAAACCTTTGCTTGATGCCTCGGTACTCCGCGCCTGCCTCCTTAGCAATAAAGAGGAAACAAGGACGCTGCGCGCGCTGGCACCCGCCTGGCGCCCACCTGGTGTCGATCGTCATGGCTCACGTCACGAGAGCCTCGCGAGGTTTGCCTTGCCTTGATCTGTCCGCTCCTCGTGAGCCTGCCTGGCGAGGCCGCTCCTGAGGAGGTCTTGCGTCGTCCGCCTTGCGAGGCTTGGCCCCTCGCGAGGGTCTTGAATGCCTTGTTGATGAGGATGGGCCGTACAGGCCTGCTAGCATAGCCACGCCGTGGGCCGCAGGCAGGCAAGTCTGGGGACCCCCGTTCCCAGAACGCCGACATCGTCCACCCCAGCTCAGCTGCTCCAATGACAGAAGGGTCCAGCACAGAAGGGATCCGGCCTCCAGACTGTCTTTCGCCGCCTCAGATCTTCTTCCCCGCCGCGGGCAGCCATGAAAACTCCATTACCATCATCAACCGAGCAGATGACCTCGAGGACTACACGGGTCCGCTGTCGCTGTCAAAACCGGCAGATCTTGGGTAGGGGGTCACGAACTGTGCATCTAAGGATCAAAGGTAACAAGAGGCAGGGGACACGATGTTTACCAAGGTTCAGGCCCTCTTGATGGAGGTAATACCCTACTTCCTGCTTGATTGACTTTGATGAGTATAGGGATTACAAGAGTTGATCTACCTCGAGATCATAATGGCTAAACCCTATATGTCTGGCCTGTATGATTATGATTGCCTCTATGGACTAAACCCTCTAGTTTATATAGACACGGAGGGGGCTAGGGTTATATAGAGTCGGTTTACAGAGAAAGGAATCTTCACATCTGAACGCCAAGGGGAGTCCCATCCGGACACGGGGGAACGCCTTCCAACTTGTATCTTCACGGCCCACGAGTCCGGCCCACATCACATAGCCCGGACGTCTGGGGACCCCCTAATCCAGGACTCCCTCAGTAGCCCCTGAACCAGGCTTCAATGACGATATGTCCGGCGCGCAGATTGTCTTCGGCATTGCAAGGCGGGTTCCTCCTCCGAATACTCCAAAGTAGCTGAACAAAAGAACTATATCCGGCTCTGTACAATCAGTTACAACCATGAACCACAAGGGTGAAATACTCATACAAAATAAGTCACATCCACTGACAAATTTTTCGGCGACACATTATGTTCTGACTTTATCATTATTTCGAACCATTTTGTGGCCTCCCCCTCCACACCTCGAGGCACGACCTCTATTGCCACGTCTTGTCAAAACAGAGATCGTGTCCCCTTATTGCGGGTTTCTCATCAATATGGGCTTGGGAAATCCAACCGTGCCGTTTGCACGACCCCTTGGGAATAGGCAAATTTTAAGGCCGGGGAGGAGGCTCTTGGACATTCACTGCCTTTATAAAAGGATAAGGATCTATCCCTCTTCCCCGCACCTTCCTCCTCTCCTGCTTCTACATCCTCGAACTCCAGTGCCCCAATACCAATCTTTCCCTTCACCCCCACTTCTCCAGCCATGGCTGGATCCGGTTTCCAGGGCAAGTGGATGGCCTCCTCCGTAACGGAGAAGGACATCAAGGACCTACGGGAAACGAAGTACTTGATGGCGGAGATTACACACAGGCTTCCTACCCCAGGGCAGGGCATCCCTACCCCAAAGTCCGGTGAAAGGGTGGTATTTATCCCCCACTTCCTCCGAGGACTCGGGTTTGCCCTCCATCCCTTCGTCCGAGGTCTCATGTTTTACTATGGGCGGGATTTCCATGATCTGGCCCCGAATTCCTTCCTTCAAATCTCGGCGTTCATCATCATGTGTGAGGCATTCCTCCGCGTTCCCCCACACTTTGGCCTGTGGCCCAAGGTCTTCAATGTGAAGCCAAAGGTGGTCGACGGTCAAACGTCGTGTGCGGCGGTGCTATGGTGAGCAAGATCCACCATGTTACTTAGCCCAAAGGGACATTTGTGGACACAGTAAAGGTATGGCAGCAGGAGTGGTTCTACATCACTGAACCCCGTGGCACCAAGTGGGCGGCCGCTCCTGCTTTCAGATCCGGTCCCCCGCTGCGGCTTGCATCTTGGACCAACAAAGGTCTAGACTGGGGATCCTCTGATGAGGTGTTGATGCTGCAAAAACGCATCAAGAGTATGATAGAAAAGGACATCACCCATGCCGACGTGGTCCAGGTGATGCTTATCTGCCGAGCTCTCCCCTGCCAACGACGGCCTCTCAACATGTGGGAGTTTAATCCGGAAGGGCCACAGACCCTGCAGTGATTCTTTGGCACGATGCACAAAGGGATCTGGAAGCTGCTCTTCAATAATCAGAAGACGTGGCCACGGATGTCTGACAACACCGGCCTCGACTGCAACAATCCGGCCTCCCTAAGTGTTAAATTTCTGAACATTACCTAGTTCGTCAATCTTTAGGGAGGGGTACTGAAAATTCCGCCTCTTGAACAGGGGTGGATAAAGAAAGCGAAGCAGATCAGATGTCTGGCTCCACTCCCCGAAGACTTAGCCGAACCTCTGTTAATGAGGATGCTGGTCCCGGCGCCTTACCAGGCGCCGGCAAAGAAAGACAGGAAGAAGGGCAAGGAGGCTGGTGATGGCCTCCACCATGAAGGTACTTCAGGCGCTACGTCTGGAGGGACCGAGGCTCCTTCCTCCCACGAGGCTCCTTCCTCCCGCTTTAGCTGAGGTTCCGGTTTATTATATTGATCATAATATATACATTGTCATAATATGTACATATTCAGAGCCTATGGCTCAAGTATAGTAAGGCCGAAGATGATCAATATTCCACGGCCGGTTGGTCTCCTCCTCCGATTTACGTGAGTCTTTGCGCTCTCGAACATCGATTAGGTAGTACGACCCGTTGTGTAGATTCTTGCTGACCACAAAGGGTCCTTCCCAAGGGGGGGATAGCTTGTGCATATCCGTCTGATCCTGGATGAGTCGAAGCACCAAATCACCTTCTTGAAAGGTTCTGGTTCTAACCCGGCGGCTATGGTAACAACGCAGATCTTGCTGATAAATCGGCGAACGGGCTGCCGCCATGTCACGCTCCTCATCTAACAGGTCAAGAGCTTCCTGCCATGCCTTCTCGTTGTCAGCTTCAACATATGCCGCTACACGAGGTGAGTCATGCCGGATGTCACTAGGCAGAACCGCTTCCGCTCCATAAACCATGAAGAACAGAGTGTATCCTGTCGATCTGTTGGGTGTGGTATTGATGCTCCATAACACAAAAGGTAACTCCTCAACCCAACAACCCGGCGTCCATTGCAAAGGAACCATAAGCCGGGGTCTGATGCCTCTCAAGGTCTCTTGATTGGCCCTCTCCGCTTGACCATTGGACTGGGGGTGAGCTACTGATGACACGTCAAGCCGAATGTGCTCACGTTGACAGAACTCCTTCATGGCACCCTTTGACAGATTGGTACCATTGTCTGTTATAATGTTGTGTGGAAAGCCAAACCAGAAGATCACCTTTTTGATGAAGTGAACCGTCGTGGCTGCATCACACTTACTAACTGGCTCTGCCTCCACCCACTTTGTGAACTTATCAACCGCCACCAAAAGGTGGGTCTTCTTGTCCTTGGACCTCTTGAAAGGCCCAACCATATCCAGCCCCCAAGTTGCAAATGACCAGGTGATTGGAATCATCCTCAATCCTTGAGCCGGCACATGAGCGCACCTTGAGAATTTCTGACAGCCATCACATCTTTTGACCAAGTCCTCGGCATCAGCATGAGCTGTCAACCAATAGAAACCGTGACGAAATGCCTTGGCCACCAAAGATTTTGAACCGGCATGGTGACCACAATCTCCTTCGTGGATCTCTCACAAAATTTCACGGCCTTCCTTAGGAGACACACAGCGTTGAAACGCCCCTATCACACTGCAACGATGTAACTCTCCACTGATAATAGTCATGGATTTGGACCGCCGGATTATCTGCCTGGCCAAAGTTTCATCCTCTGGTAACTCGCCCCGGTTCATGAAGAGCCGCCACCAACTGAGCTTTCGGATCAGGAATAGCCAAATCCACTTCACCAGGGAGCTTGACGGACGGGTTATGTAGAACATCCAGGAAGACATTAGGTGGAACCGGTTTACATTGGGAACCCAGGCGGCTTAAAGCGTCCGCCGCTTCATTCTTCCGCGGGTCCACATGATCCACCTGATAACCTTTAAAGTGACCTGCAACAATATCCACCTCACGACGATATGCTGCCATGAGTGGGTCCTTGGAATCCCAAGTGCCGGACACTTGTTGAGCCACCAGATCCGAGTCACCGAAGCATGTAACTCGGCTTAGGTTCATCTCCTTAGCCATCCGAAGACCATGGAGTAAAGCCTCATATTCAGCTGCATTGTTAGTGCAAGGGAACATTAAACGGAGAACATAACAAAACTTATCACCTCATGGGGAAGTTAATACGACTCCAGCCCCCGAGCCCTCCAATTGCCTGGACCCATCAAAATGAATAGTCCAATAAGTATGATCCGGCTTCTCTTCTGGCGCTTGTAGTTCTGTCCAATCATTGATGAAATCCACAAGTGCCTGAGATTTGATCGCTGTTCGGGGTATGTATTTCAACCCGTGAGGCCGGAGCTCGGTAGCCCACTTAGCAATCCGGCCAGTTGCTTCCCTGTTCTGAATTATATCCCCCAAAGGAGCAGAGCTGACCACCGTGATGGGATGACCTTGGAAATACTGCTTAAGCTTCCGGCTTGCCATAAAAACCCCATACACGAATTTTTGCCAATGTGGGTACCTCTGCTTGGACTCGATAAGTACCTCACTGATATAGTAAACTGGCCGCTGAACGGGATATTCCTTTCCTGCCTCTTTGCGCTCCACCACAATAGCCACACTAACAGCCCGAGCGTTAGCTGCTACATATAGCAACAATGGCTCTTTGTCAACCGGAGCAGCAAGAACCGGCGGATTAGCCAGCTGCCGCTTTAAGTCCTCAAACGCTTCATTAGCGGCGTCACTCCAGACGAAGTTATCCGTTTTCTTTAGCATCTGATATAAAGGGATGGCCTTCTCGCCAAGGCGACTGATACATCGGCTCAACGCGGCAATCCGGCCCGCCAGGCGCTGAACATCATTGATACACTTCGGTTTGGCCAAGGAGGTGATGGCTTTGATCTTTTCCGGATTAGCTTCAATGCCCCTGTTAGACACCAAAAAGCCCAAGAGCTAGCCTGCAGGTACACCAAAGACGCACTTGTCGGGATTAAGCATCATTTTGTAAACCCGCAGGTTATCGAAGGTTTCCTTCAAGTCATCAATCAATGTCTCCTTCTTCCTTGATTTCACCACAATATCATCCACATAGGCATGAACATTGCGGCCGATCTGTTTATGAAGACAATTCTGCACACACCATTGATAAGTCGCCTGGGCACTCTTGTGCCCAAAGGGCATGGACACATAGCAGAAGGCTCCAAAGGGAGTTATGAAGGCTGTCTTCTCCTAGTCCTTAACTGCCATTTTGATCTGATGATAACCAGAATATGCATCCAAAAAGCTTGAACGCTCGCAACCTGCCGTAGCATCAATAATTTGATCAATACGGGGGAGGGCAAAAGGATCTGCTAGACAAGCCTTGTTGAGATCTGTGTAGTCCACACACATACGCCAAGTCCCATTCTTCTTAAGGACCAGCATCGGATTAGCCAACCACTCAGGATGGAATACTTCAACTATAAAACCAGCCGCCAAGAGCCTGGCTACTTCTTCTCCAATAGCCTTGCGTCTTTCTTCATTGAACCGGCGGAGAAACTGCTTGACCGGTTTATACTTGGGATCAACATTGAGAGTGTGCTCAGCGAGTTCTCTCGGTACACCTGGCATATCAGAAGGCTTCCACGCAAAGATGTCCCGATTCTCACGGATGAACTCGATGAGCGTGCTTTCCTATTTCGGATCCAAGTTAGCGCTGATGCTAAACTGCTTGGACGAATCGCCAGGCACGAAGTCAACAAGCTTAGTCTCATCAGCCGATCTAAACTTCAAGGCCGGATCATGCTCTGTAGTTGGTTTCTTCAATGAAGTCATATCTGCCGGATCAACATTGTCTTTGTAAAACTTCAACTCTTCTGTTGCACAAACCGACTCTGCATAAGCCGCATCACCTTCTTCACACTCCAGAGCGATCTCGCGGCTCCCATGCATGGTTATAGTTCCCTTGTGACCTGGCATCTTGAGCTGCAGATAGACATAACAAGGCCGTGCCATAAACTTAGCATAAGCTGGCCGTCCAAACAGGGCATGATACAGGCTTTTGATTTTCACCACTTCAAAGGTCAAAGTTTCTGATCTTGAGTCATGCTCATCTCCAAAAGCCACCTCTAGAGCTATCTTACCAATAGGATATGCCGATTTACCAGGCACCACACCATGGAACACCGTATTGGACGGTTTAAGATTTTTATCTGTTAACCCCATGCGACGGAAAGTTTCATAATAAAGGATATTGATACTACTCCCTCCATCCATGAGTACCTTAGTGAACTTATAACCTCCCACCTGAGGTGCCACAACTAGTGCCAGATGACCTGGATTGTCAAGCCAGGGCGGATGATCTTCTCTGCTCCACACAATCGGCTGCTCGGACCAGTGCAAATAACGGGGCACCGCCGGTTCAACGGCATTCACTGCCCTTTTATGAAGCTTCTGATCGCACTTGTCCAGGCTAGTGGTGAAGACATGACACTGTCCGCTATTCAACTGCTTCGGGTTGCTCTGGTAACCCGACTGCTGTTGTTGCTAATTCCCCTGATTCTTATAACCACCTTGGTTGCCCTGATTGCCTTGATTGCCATGCCCGCTCTGGTTACCATGAAAACCTGAACCGGAACTGCCTCCACCATAACCCGGCCCATCAGACCCGGGGCCCGAACCGCCACCCAGTCCATGATCGTACCAGAAAGAATTAGAATTTTTGAACTCTTGCATGATGTAGCAATCTTTCCAGAGGTGCGTGGACGGATTCTCCTTCGTCCCATGTTTTGGGCAAGGCTGGTTCAACAGATACGACAGGCGGTCCGGGTTAGGACTTGGTCCTCCACCGCGCTGGGGCGGTTTACCCTTACGCCGTTGGCCCTTGTCCTGCTTGCTGGTATTAGCCACAAAGTCTAAGCCGTGGTCTGCTTTACGCTTGCCGCCTTTTCCATGACCCGCCGGGTTGTGGTGCTGCCCCTTGGCGTTGCCGCTCCTTTTTCCCTTCCCTGTCTTATCATCGTCGGACTCAGGATCCTTGGTACTGTCAGAGTCGGCATACTTCACCAGAGCTGCCATGAGGGTTCCCATGTCATTACAATGACGTTTGAGCCATCCCAACTTCAACTTCAGGGGTTCAAATCGGCCATTGCCTTCCAATGTTAACACTGCGGTATCAGCGTTGATGCGGTCCGATGAATGCAAAATTTCCGAAACCTGGCGCACCCAACGGGTTGTTGACTCTCCTTCCTCCTGGACATAGGCAGCTAAGTCCACAATTGACATGGGCTGCTTGCATGTATCCTTAAAATTCTGGTTAAACCGGGCTCTCAACTCGGCCCATGACCTGATAGAATTAGCCGATAAGCTCTTTAGCCAAGTGCGGGCCGTCCCTTCTAGCATCATGGTGAAGTATTTCGCACATGCCGCATCATCCACATCCAGCATCTCCATGGCCATCTCATAGATTTCGACCCATGTCTTAGGGGATAAATCGGCGGTGTAATTCGGCACCTTGCGTGGGCCTTTCAAATCCTTGGGCAGGTGCACATTGCGCAACGCTGGGACGAGACACGACACTCCCAAAGAACTAGAAGTAACTCCTGGTTCCACCGACGTGGTTGGACGAACCGGAGTAAGCTGACGGGCTTCATGTTGCGCCGCTGACTCGGCTTCTCTGCGTGCCCGAGCCCGGTCCACCACCTCCTGAGCATCACCAGCACCACCCGCCGGGTTATTGCCACGGGGCGGCTCACGGTTCCGCGCGTTGCTTGACACTGCCGGTTCATCCATACGCCTGCTGTAACTTCGGCTTGGACGGGGAGTGGAATGAATCCGATCGCGACTATATGAATAAGCCTCCTGTTGAACCAAGGCTGTCTGAAGAAGCTCCTTAACCCGACGCGTCTCGACCGCCGCCGGAGAATCGCCTTCGATCGGGATGGCCGCCAGCCGTGAAGCGGCAGCGACAATGTTGTCCATCGGGTTAGAGTAATGACCCGGTGGCGTTGGGATGTGCGGTGTTACAATGTTGTTCTGACGAGGCGAATCCACCAAACGTGGCTGAACCGGCGCCCCTGCTCCAGGTGCCTCCGCCTGGTTTATCACCGGCGGATTACTGGTTCCTGCTCCTGGGGTGTTAAAGAGGTTTCTAGCATCATAAACCGGTGGCAGGCGAGATCGGTACCTCCTCTTCAGGACTTCGTTCGACTCACTCTGATCCTGCATAATCCGGTAAGCCTGTGCATCCAAAGCGGCCCGCTCCACGGCCATCCTGGTATCCTCAGCTGCTAAGTCGGCCTTGGCCTGGGTGATCTGATCCTTCACCTTTGCGATTTCTGCATTGTGTGCATCCTGATCCGCCGGGTTAACCTCCGCCATCAGCGTTGCCAACGCGTCAAACAAATCAGATAGAACCTAAGCCGGCGGTCGCACTGGGCCTCCTGCCCTGGCCGCTGTTGCCGCCGCCGATCCGGAAATCATCGCAGCTGCAGTCGAAGAGTGGAGCGCCGGTTGCGTACCGGCCATGAAGATCGCAACCCGGTTTGGCAGATCAAAGGGGTCCGACATACTGTCGCCATCGGAACAGCCTCCAATCCGGCCATCTTGTAACTGATATAACGACTCGGTCTCTCCGGTCCATGACTCGTCACTGGAATAAACGACGGTTTCACCATCAGATTCTGATCTATCCTCAGATTCCCCTCCATGGATGACTCCCACGAAGGCACGCTTCATGACAGGCTTGACCCGGGCAGATCTCGCATGTTGAGCCGTTTCGACGAGGTCGGTGCAGATGTCCGGCTCAGGGCCCGGTTCGCCGATCTTGCCAATGAAGACGTGTATGCCACCAAAGGGGACCCGGTACCTGTACTCGATTGAGCCGGCCTCGGGGCCCCAGCCTGCATCGTCGATGTAGAGCTTGCCGCGATGAATCTTGGTCATCCGGCCCACAACGTAACCCTTGAGTCCTTCGAAGCTGCCCTCCAAGAACTTGAAACCATCGTGCAATAGCCCCACGGTGGGCGCCAACTGTCGTGGTTTTGTCACGGCAGATGTCCTAGTGAAAGGACTTAGTCGTGGAGCCATCGCTATGGGTTAGCTTAAAGGGGTTAAACCGGACAAGGGACACGAGAGTTTTATACTAGTTCGACCCCTTACGATGAAGGTAAAAGCCTACGTCTAGTTGTGATGGAATTGCTGGGGTTTCGATGACCAGGGAGTGAATACGCTTTGCCTGAGTCTCGAGTTGTTGTCTGTTGTCTTTGAACCGCCGCCGGGTCGTCCCCTTATATACATGGGTTGACGCCCGTCGGTTTACAGAATCCTGAGGCCGGCTCATAAACGTGTCCGGCTCGGTCTCTGCTCTTTCTATCTTACAACACAAGTTTACATATTAATACCGGTTTATGTCTACAGGCCTTAAACCGGCTTTGGGCCCTAGGCCTTCATAAAGCGTCATCGTCTGTCTTCATGGGCTTCAGATATAATGAACTACTTATGGGGTTATCCCGGCCTCTCCTGGCCGGTTTACGCCCAGTGGTAATATCCCCAACAGGAACGGAAAGTAAAATATTGCAAAAGAAAGTAAATAGGAAACTAGAATTGTAGATCGGAAACTTATATGATGGAAAATAGACCCGGGGGCCATAGGTTTCACTAGAGGCTTCTCTCGAGATGGAAAGAATTACGGTGGGTGAACAAATTACTGCCGAGAAATTGATAGAAAAGCGCAAAGTTATGACGATATCTAAGGCAATGATCATGAATATAGGCATCACGTCTGGGTCAAGTAGACCGAAACGATTCTGCATCTACTACTATTACTCCACACATCGACCGCTATCCAGCATGCATCTAGAGTATTGCGTTCATAAAGAATGGAGTAACACCTTAAGCAAGTTGACATGATGTAGAGGAATTAACTCAAACAATATGATGAGAACCCCATCTTTTTATCCTCGATGGCAACAATACAATACGTGTCAGTTCCCCTTCTGTCACTAGGATCGAGCACCGCAAGATTGAACCCACAGCTAAGCACTTCTCCCATTGCAAGAAAAACCAATCTAGTTGGCCAAACCAAATCAATAGTTCGAAGAGACTTGCAAAGATATCAAATCATGCATAAAAGAATTCAGAGGATATTCAAATAATATTCATAGATAAGCTGATCATAAATCCACAATTCATTGGATCTCGGCAAACACACCAACACAAACTAGCGTACAGATAAAACAGCACATCATACAAGCAGGCATAGCACGCGGCTACTCGGTGCTCTCAGTCGGAGATGGTGAAGATCTCCTTCCCCTTGGCGATGGCAAGGCTCAGCGGTCCAGGAGAATCAACCTCCTCCTCTCTAGCTGGCTCCTGGCGTGGGACGCTGCGCTGCAGTGATGGTGCGGGGGCGACTGGTGGTAGAGCGTGTGCGGCAGGCGGTGCGGCTCTGACTGGAGTAGGAGCGATGACTCGGTCGAACTCCTCAGTGGTAGGCAGACGGCGAGCAGTGGCCAAAACGGCCAGTGCATACGAGGCTGAAGACGAGACGAATGTCAAAGGCGGCGCCGTGTGGAGAAGCTCCTTCCTGCTGGCAGGACCGCCCCGGACTAAGTCCATGCGGGCAGCCACAAGATCATCTACGAGGTTGTCGAAAGACTCCTCCAGAGCCTTGAGATACTCCACAACCATCTCGATGGCTTCATCTCGTTCTCCCCGATGGCAGGCGAACGCATAGTGGCTGGTGTAAGGCACATGGCATGGGAGGTAGCGGTAGCGACGAGTCTTCATCGTAGGAAGGATGTCCCGGAGGCGAGCTATCGCCTCACGGGCAGCCATCTGCATGGCATGCCTCTCCGTAGGCATGGCCCTTCCCACAAAACGGAAGTGGCGTGCAGCAGAACGTCCTCCCTTGAACTGCACCACAGCTTGGTGCATAGACACGTCGTCACTGAGCTTGTGATGATAGAGTGTGAACTCCGGGCGAGCTGCTGGCCCGATCGCGAGCTTGGTGATGGAGACGAGGAGCTTGACAAACCCCTCGGGCACGTTGGTGAACACTCGATTCTCACAGCTGCTGCCAGCCATCTACAAAAGTAGGCAAAAATTCTGAGTAGTCATGTCATAAATTTATGATGACCAACAGAAAATAGCTACAATTGCAAAATGCTGAAAAAGCACAAAAGGCGCTAATAAACAATTAGCGATCGCACCTAGTGGCTTCCTACAGTCAGCCTGGCTCCGATACCAAGCTTGTCACGACCGGTTTTTCAATAAAATAATTATTGAGAGACCGATCCCTTGTACGGACCAGTGAGGAAGAATTCCTTCTCACTGGTAGACAATAAATTGGTCACAGAAGAAAAATACCAGGAGTACTAAATATAATACAAGGTTGAGCAGAGACTGCCCAACAATTTATTACAAGCACGCCGCTAAGACAAAACGGCGGATAGGGTGGCAACTACTAACTCACGATAACAACGGTGGTGGAAATATCACCGCGAAGCGAGTGATATGATTCCAGATGACTACAACTCATCGAGCGTCGGAGTGAGGCTCGAGAAGACTTATTGTGGGTGGCGGAAGCGTATACAATACAAGTGACCAATATCCAGGATCACGCAGGACTGACTGGGACTCCTCTAGGCGTCGGACGCGCTATCAAACTCTTCATCCAAGAGATCGCCTTCGTCAACATCTGGCCAAATCAACAAGCCAGGTGAGTACTATGAAAGTACTCGCAAGACAGTTCGGACATAAGGTATAACGAATGTAAACATGAAGCAGATGAACAAGTTAACCAGTGCGATCAGACATAGAGATAATAAATACTGGGTGCCAAGCGAGGGTCTGAATGACGCCTCGAGCGGAAACTGCAGAATAGTAATACTGGTGCCAAACGAGAGTCTGAAAGACGCCTCGAGCGGAAACTGCAGAATAGTAATACTGGTGCCAAACGAGTGTCTGAAAGACGGCTCGAGCGGAAACTGCGGAATAGTAATACTGGTGCCAAACGAGTGTCTGAAAGACGCCTCGAGAGGAAAATGCGGAATAATAATGCCACAGTCGGGCGTCAGGGCGACACCACATAAAGGGCTTATAACAGAAAATAAATACAGTGCATGCCACAGTCGGACGTCTGAGCGACATCACAGAAAGGGCTCATTTTAAAGTAAAGAACAAGAACACGCCACAGTCGGACGTCTGCGCGACGTCACATAAAGGGCTTATATCACAACTCAATAATACAACAGTTCGGGAACATAAATTATCACAAGCGTGAGAGAAAAATAACGTTAGTCCATCCACAGGAATAACAGTAAATCTGAATTTTACCACTTGAGCTTGTTCACCGAGGACAAGTTTTTCACACGGATAGATATGGATATAATGTTTACACTACTTGATCATGGATACGATGATTTGGAAAGAATTGACTCTGCAGAGTTTGTACTTAACCACAGCCAACGGATTTCAGTAGTCACGGGGACTAGTTCCGTCTACGGTATTTTGGAAGAAACACGTCTAACCAGTACACACCCAATTCAACCATCTGAAGCCAGGGATCACCCTCGGCGACGTTCAAGAAAAACCTTGAGACGGGGAGGCTACAACCTCGCGTAGCATGGGATCAAATTTCTATACGCGCGCTTTAAGGGGGTGCCCCCCCTCTCGGTCCCAACCGGAAACACCCATGCCCCCTGACCGGATGACTGGCTTTAATCCTGGGCCAAGGTACCATCATCCCGGCCTCTCTGTTTGGTGTGTACACGGAAAGAGGTTACCAACTTACTAAACCGCATCCTGGCAATGAGACATGTGGTAGCACGGAAGGGGAAAAGAGCGGTAACGTGGCTCCAACCACGTTAACATCGGAAAAGTCGGATGACGCAAGGCTGGTATGCTACAACAGTACCACCTTACTGCCCTTCATGTCACCACATGATTAGGCCACCTCTCATCAGAGGTCATCGCAACTTTGGAACATGCGGGAAAAGAACGACAACGTAGCTCCAACCATGTTAACGTCGAAAAAAGTCGGATGACGCAAGGCTGGTATGCTACAATAGTACCACCTTGCTGCCCTTCATGTCACCACATGAATTGGGCCACCTCTCATCAGAGGTCATCCTGACTTTGGGACAACCGGGTAGTTGCCTTACAAGCAACGAGGTATTTACCGACACTCATATGCCACGCACAAACTTTCACGCAAACATGCAAACACCAATCATATCAAATGTTCAAAACATGCTTGCCTAGTTCGGAGAAGTCGGAGTCTAGCTCGGCGAAGTTCGCGGCTCCGTCACCTCTCCCGGAACCTACGGCAATCACGAAACGGGTGCTAACGTGAAAACCAACACATACACAGAAACTTTTCCAAATATTTTTCAAATAAATCCCATAAAAAACTAGACAAAATTTGAAGATTGTCAGAAAAAGAATCACTCAAAAATACCTTTTTATTAAAAAGTTATAAATGTTTCTGTCCAGGGACTTATCTGTAATGAAACAGAAAAGTTCCAGGGTTTTAACTGAGAAAACAGAAAACGCTTCGGCTGGGAATGCGCAAGCGCCAAGGAGAAAATGTATTTTGCCCGAAGGCGCCAACAGAAAACGGTTCTCGAATAAAAGAACAGAGGCTGACATGCGGGGTCCACATGTCAGGTTTGAAAAGCTCGCCGGCGCCCGAAGACTGAGGTGGACGCCGGCGTCGAACCACGGCGAGTTAGGAGAAACGGAGGGTACCATGAGCTTCAGCGTCTCCTTCCGCGTCGGTGGGTGGTGGACTCATCCAACGGGGAGCACCACGTCGACGGCGACACTATCTCCGGCGGACGGCAGCTCGGGTGAGGATGGGGAACTCCGGTGGAGGGCTGCAAACTACGAATTGAGGCGCGGGTCAGAACGAGTGATGCAAGGTGAAGCTACTGGCAAGAGAATGGAGGCGGAGGAGTACACACGGGGGCGAATCGGGCTGGATCCCGTGGCGGGTCGCGGCGGCCGGAGTCGAGGACGGAGACCTCCTCGGGGCTCTTCCAGTGGCTAGGCGTGCTCTAGGGGGGTGCAGGGCTGGTGGGTGCTCGAGTTGAAGCTCGGGGCCTCTATTTATAGGCGGATCGACGGGGTGGCCGTGAACGGAGAATCTCCGGCGAGCGATTACGGCGGAGCAGTGGGTTGGCAGGTGGATGAGCGGCCAGGCAGCATCAGTGGAGGTTACTGGAGCCGTTTTACAGCTAAACGGAGATGGTCTTGGCGTAATGGCGTCGGTCCACGGTGAGGTGACCGCACGGGCTCAACGGCGACAGAGAGCGCGCTCCGCGCCCTGCGGTTCACGACGAGAGCGACAGCGCATTCGGGGGAGTGGAAGGCCACGCGGCGAGCTCCGGTGGTTTGGGCGGCGCTGGGTGGCGTCGTCGGCGCCGTGTCTCCCGCTGGCGCCCGCAAAGCCGCCGCCGGCGTCGGTCACGGGGCAGCGCACCTTCTGCTGCTCGTCGCCGACGCCCGCAAGGCTCCAGGCGTTCGTGCGATGCAGGAACAAGAGGGCGGGGACGAGGAGCAAGGCGACGCGGTGGCACTGGCGAGATCGACGTCCGCTTCTGAAGAAAACGACAGCAGCCACTGATTGAATCTCTGAACTTTTTGAATGTGACAAAGACAGTGCACTGCAGGTGTTCGACAGAAGGTTTTGGCTGTGAGATAAATTTTTCTGGAGCTGTAACTTGGTGAGATGACCACTCAAAGCACCCAGAGGCTGCCTGATTTTATTTGGAATTTTTGGAGAAGGTTTTGAATGAATTTCACCAAATTTGTCAAATCTGGTCCAAACTTGCAGCAGGTGTAGTTTGAAAATTTTGAACTAAAGACCAGTGGATCTTCATGGTTCTAGGTTGAGGGTTCAAAGGACTAGGAGGGAGAGTTGGTTTGGTGGCAAAAATCAAAACAGAAAATGGATTTCCTTTGCAAATCTCCAAGTGCTAGAAAAGAAGGCAGAAATTTATTTGAATAGAATTTGAATGGAAATAGATACATGGGGAGGTTCAACTTGCTGGATTTGGTGTAAAACATGATCCAAAGGTGAGGGAAGGGTTAGGAGAGAGCATTTGCACTAGGGCCATGGCAAGAAGGAATTTGTTGAAAGTGGCAAAGGAGTTTTCCAAAAGCCATAGTGCAAATTTCAAGGAGATTTTCAAAAGTCATTTTCCCAAATGAAAAACATTTTGTCTTGAGTCCAAATGAAAAGCAAGAACCTCCAAGACCAAAGGCAGATCTTGGGTGAATCCAAACAAAACTTTTGCCATAAAGAAAGGTATATGAGAGGGAGAGTTCTCTTGAAGAAAAATTTAAATCACTCCCCTCAAGTCAAATAAAAATCTTTTGAAAAAAAAATCCAAATAAAAACTTGGGTGTCACAGCCCCAAGATGGGATCTCACGGGTACAGAACGTTGCTGCGGTGCAAAAGTGGTTTCGTGGCTCCCCCGGATGTTTTGGGGGTATAAGAGTATATATAGGAGGAAGATCTAGGTCAGGAGGCCACCGAGCGGCCCACAAGGTTGGTGGGCGCGCCCTCTATGCTTGTGGCTGCCTCGTGGCTCTTCTGACTTGCACTCCAAGTCTCCTGGGTGTCTTCTGGTCCAAGAAAATCATCGGGAAAGTTTTATTCCGTTTGGACTCCGTTTGGTATCCCTTTTCTGCGAAACTCTAAAACAAGGAAAAACAAAAACTGGCACTGGGCTCTAGGTTAATTGGTTAGTCCCAAAAATCATATAAAATAGCATATTAATGCATATGAAACATCCAAAACAGATAATATAATAGCATGGAACAATAAAAAAATATAGATAAGTTGGGGACGTATCAAGCATCCCCTAGCTTAATTCCTGCTCGTCCTCGAGTAGGTAAATGATAAAAACATAATTTTTGATGTGGAATGCTACCTAACGTATTTATCCATGTAATTCTCTTTACTGTGGCATGAATGTTCAGATCCGTAAGATTCAAAACAAAAGTTTAATATTGACATCAAAACAATTATACTTAGAGCATACTAACAAAATAATTATGTCTTCTCAAAATAACATGGCCAAAGAAAGCTTATCCCTACAAAATCATATAGTCTGGCTATGCTCCATCTTCATCACACAAAATATTCAAATCATGCACAACCCCGATGACAAGCCAACACTACAAAAAATAGACACTTCCATGATGATACGTGTTTGTCACAGTAGGTCACGTTTTCTGTCATCCATGTACATCCATGACAATTTTATGACAGAATCAAGATAGTCAAACCTGTGCTGTCATAGAAGTGTTCCATGACATTACCAAAATTATCATCACAGAAGTGTCCACTTCCATGACGATAAATCACGCGTCATAGAAGTGTTTCCGTCAAGGGTGACCGACACGTGGCATCCACCGTAACAGGTCGCCGTTAAGCTATCGGGGCCGGTTTTGGATCCGATAACCCGTTAACAACCCGGACCATGGGGATTTTCCACGTGTAAAATTGTCATTGGCGAGAGGAAACACGTGTTGGCTCACCGTTGGGACAAATGTCATCCACTCATTGGACAGGAGGCGCCTATGATACGTCGACATGTGGCACGGGCCAACAGAGGCCCATTCCAGTGAAAAGTCCGGCCCGTTTGACTTGGTCAAAAGGTAACGTGCTTGCCTAGGGAAAGCATGTTAACGGCTTGTTCGTATATCGCCCATTTGCGGCCCGCTAACTCCCGGCCCGTTACAACCTATCGGAATTAAGCCCAGTAGCGTCATCTGGGCCGTCCAATATGATTCCAGCCCGTTGTTATTCCGGCCCATGTATGGCCCATGATGTTTTTCGGCCCATATGAGGCCCTTCGTAACTCTGGGCCCAATAAAGGCCCGAGATGAAACTGGCCCATAATGAACAGTGTATCACTTTATACCCATTAACGGCCCATTATTCCGTCGGCCGTTTCTAGCCCGTGTTAACTTTCGGCCTTCTAAGGGACTATTTATTCTTGAGGTCATTTATAGAATTCGGTTAGTTACGGTCCGTTACTGGCCTGTTCCGTTTGTGGGCCAAATTCATCCCTTGTTTACATTGGGCCCGTTAACCCGTTGGGTTGTTTTCATAGCGTTATCAAATACGGCCCGTTATGGCGAAATGATTATACGCCCCGTAGAAGGCCCATGGATCCTACGGCCCGTAGAAGACCAATGGACCCTACGGCCCGTAGAAGGCCCATGGATCATAAGGCCCGTAGATAGTCCATGGATCCTATGGCCCGTAGAAGGCACATGGATCCTATGGCCCGCAGGAGGCCCATGGTTACAACAGTCTGTGTGTTGCCTTGATTATTGTGGCCTAGTTACCAAAAATAGGTTATTGTGGCCACTAGAAAACGCAGAAAAAGAACTGCAGTGACTACAAGCAAACAACTAAACAAGACAATAAGGAAATAAATAAGCAAGCAACTAACGCTAGCCTATTATAGCTATTACACATATTACATCCACTGGGCATCAAAGTTCACCACCAGTGCAAATATAGGGAACAAAGCAACATATTACATACACTGGCCGTCAAAATTGGCCACCAGTGCAAATAAACGCGCCAGCAAAACAAGAGCATAACTGAAACAACGTCAGAAGAGCTCAAGAAACATTATCGTGGGTATCCACCATGCTGGCAATAAGTTTAGCAAGCTTATTAGCTTTGTCCTGTTTGGCGCTAAAATCCTCCAACGCTTTCTGTTGCACCAGAAAGTATGCATCTGAATGCTCCAGGGACTTCCGCAGTCCTTTCGCTTCTTGTCACAGCATAGCTGATCGATGTCTTTCAGCTTGTAGTTGAGACTCAAGAATCCGAACTGATTCAGACAGTGAGTTTGAATAGCTTGTGCAAGCGGTAGTGGCCAGTAACTCGAACACTAAACCAAGACAGGACTTTGGGATTGTCTCACTGTCTTCAAGATAGTCTTCCTTAGCTGTTTTATCAGCTTTGTTGGAGACCAACAAGGATATCTCACTATGCTGAACCTTATCTGCATTACTTCCTTTACCATTGCTTAATAAGGCACTCTTCCCAATATTTTGTCAGCATTCTAAAAGAAGAAACAAGCACACACATAACAGGTTTAGCATGTACTAGTATATGAAACTCATTTCGGTGAACCAGTTCATTAGTAAGGTGGACATGATTAAACTACTAAGTCTTCTATTGCCAAGTACTAGTACACAATAAAAGCATCAAACAAACATATATCTATGTCCTATGGTCGCTGCATTTTCTTGCCAAATCAAAATAGAGACACGGTTCAAATCATATCAGTTCAAGTCAAAGCAGCAGTGAAAGAATACAAAGCGTGGGAAACTTCACGGCACAACAAGATTTCAGATGGGTACGGCGGGTGTACATTTACAACAACACTATTGGCTCTATTGTGATGCTAGTAATGTGCATGATATGAGAAGTCAACTGTATACACAATTGAAATTGAAATCAATAGAGCTATTGATAAGAGTAAACATGTTAAACAAACATGCGTGAACATACCTGCTGTGCCATTGGAGTTTCGATTGGATCCTTCAATTTAAAAATAAGTTTGTATGAGTAAATACAGTGATACAAGAGTAAAGCACTATGCACGATAGCAATGAAACCTTAAATTAGAACAATTGTTCTTCAGGTTTAAGCACTTGTTCTACATGAATAGAGTACAGTAAGACACAAGAATACAGTACTTACAAAAATGAGCTCATAGACCTTACCACATTCTTGGTTCGGGACCAGTACAGAACAAGGCGTTCCCAGTCATCGTCCAGTAAATGTGTCTTAGGAGAATGTTAGGGAATTTGATGAGTTTCTTTGCCAGTGAAGTATGTTTTCTTCAGGTAATTCCGATACTGCCACCAAGCATTCTTGAAGATAGCACAGGTTACCTCATCCTGAGTTTCCAAATCGGTCCTTCTCTATAGAGAAAAATGGGAAAATTTGTTGTATTATAACCATCAAGGAGGTAGAATGTATGGGACAAAGCAAAGTAATTGCCATGAATAACATTACTTACACATAACTCCTGGAAAAACACCTGCAACTGGCATTTTCCTTCATCTTCAGTATAATATTTCCAAGATGGGAAGATACGCACATAGGATTTAACAATATCAAATGCGATAGATGCTAAACTACGACAGGCTAGTTGTGCTTCCTCCACAGGAATAGGCGTACTAACTGGTGGAGTTGTGGTTCGCCATGGTAGTACTGGCCCTTTGGGCACTGGAGCTGCCTTACTAACTGCTCTTGCTTGGGAGCTCTGTGGTGGAGATGGTGCTGTGTCAACTCGAACTGGGTTACTATCTGCTGGGTTGGGGTTAGATTGGGTGAAGCTGGTTCTCTGACCATCGCAGTAGGGGTACAATCTTCGAGAGTCTGGGTTATGTGTGGTAGGGCTGGTTCTCATGCATGTACAACCGGGGTGCTATCTCCACCAAGAGGTAGCACTGCTTTATTTGAAGACTGTGTTTTTACTCCGCTAGATACTGCCATCACCCGCTCCAATTCAAATGGCTGATTAACAGGAAACATAGTTGAATGTACAGACATTGTATGAGAGACAGATGCAATAGATAGTGTGGAAAAAAGAGGGCATGAAATAGTTGACATGTATATTGTTTAACTAAAACAGATAGCATGACAATTTCACATATATGATGTCAATCTAAACTGGATAGCATAGCATAACATAATTCAAAGATATGATGAATAACTAAACAGGATCGCATGACATAATTCACATACATGTTATTTAAGTAATCAGGATCACATGATTTAATTCACATATGTGATTTATATGCTAAACAGAGGGCATTCGATATGATGTCTGAACTAAGAACATGGTGTTGAATATTGTGTGTATGATGTCTAAACTATGCAATGCAAGACACCATATGCATGATATGAGCAGTATAACCGTGCCAAGTTAGAGCATACACCTCGGTGGGGGAATAGGACTGGTCATCTGTCTCTGAATCCATCTCTAAGGAGCTATCGAGACCCAACAAGAGATCTGCTTCGACAGGTAGCACTGTCTGCTCTGATGGCCTTGTTTTCACTCCAGATTTTTCCATCTCCCACCCAAATGGCTGATTCACGGGAAGAGTAGTTTAATGTACAAACATTGTCGACAAATGGAAATGTAATGAAGAAAAGGATGGGCAAGATATCATTCAAATATATGATGCCTGGTTAAACAAGATGGCATTGCACATTTCACATATATTATGGCTGGCTAAAAGACATGAGATTGCATAATTCCCATATATGATATAGAAACTAAACAGGTGGCATTACAGAACATGTCTAAGCTAAGCAGATGACATAGATGATGGCAAAAGTAGGCACTGCAAGGCAACATATGCATGATATGACTAACATCATCATGCCAAGGTAGAGCAAACACCTTGGGGGGTAAATAGGAGTGGTCAGCTGCGTCTGAATCCACCTCAGAACAGATATCTTCCTCTGGATTACAATCTGGAGAGGGGGGAGGGTTTGCCATTGAACCCACCATGGAGCGATGTCTGCATGACATTGTATTGCCACGCAAAACTCTTCTCTTTTTCTCTACATGTTCAGCATGATTGTGTACAATATCTGACATGCATACGAAAAAATATGGTGAGATTATGTAAGGAGAGCATGCGGAAATCTAGAGTGATGGTAACAACCAGTGGATGGATCCAAAAATAATTATAGCAGGCTGATGATTGCTTTAATTTAATAAAAAGACAGATGATGATTGCTTTACTATTTTTTTCCCACCCAAGATGAACAACATAGGCATACCCTAGGTGAACCAGATATTAGATAGAGATACTATTCATTGCTGCCTCGATATGTGCCCCACAACTAATTTAGAACTCAAGTTTGAACATCAATAAAGTGAAACCATATGAAAGCGTGTACAGTTAGAATGTTATTCTGCCACTAATGCACTTGGTCTTGTTTTCATGCATAGGATTTTGAAAAGTAGGTCCAGGTGGATGTTTTTCTCCATTCCTTTCAACAAAATGCATGAATAATTGAATAGTAGAGTGCCATAGGAAAATTTCCTATTGCTATGTTTTTCCGTTGAACCACAATAGCCCTGATGGATCGACATGAATGTAGAGTAATAAGTGATGCAACAAGTGTACAACCTCTTTCCTGTAGTCGTGTCGATCTCAGCATCATCGGGTTGGTCGCTGAAGAAGTTGAGACAGAGGTGGCTATCGCAGGTGTGGAGGAAGATCTGAGGAATCTGTAGACGGCGTCCAAGGCACTGCTCTGTTGTGATGGATCATTCTGTCGTTGGAGCAGCTCTGGTGAGCCGTAAGACGTCAAGGCTGAAGCAGCACAAGACAGACATCATTAATCTCAAGTGGGATTCTAATAGCATCTCCAATAGATGATGTAAAATAGATGTAAAATTTACATCACCAAAAACCACCTAACTACAACAGATGAGGTAAAAACTGTTGACTCCGAACTTAACTGTCGAAACTGAAATTTACTGTGGAATCTGAATGTTACCGTGGAAAATGAATGCAATGGTAGCAGAGAGGCACTTGACATGTAGTTTAGTGGGGACCTGCGGTTCATCTTCAACCTGCACCCCCCTGAACCGCGAGCCACCACCAGCCGAACCGCCGAGCCCCTCGCCGCACCGAAACAACTCCCCACCGCCGGTCCACCGCCGCCCCGGCCAGCCCTCTAGCCCCCCCCCCCGCGCGCGCCAAGCTTTTTCTCCGGCGATCCCCACGCCACCGCCCCACCACCGTGCCCTCCTCCGCCGGCGAGCAGCACCCCACCCAGAACCCTAAGATAGATAGTGGGGTACCTCTCCGGCGAGCCCCCCTCCCCGCTGCGGGTGGTTC